>NC_141039.2:49435000-49555000 GCF_052040795.2 Danio rerio
CAGATCTGCCCTGAACACACTTTCAGGCTCATGCAATGGAAACTGCAACTGATTTCAGGAGCGCAACTGAGGAAAAAGCATGATCAATACTTTGACTTGACACATGGGTGAACCACTGAATGCAGAACAATAGACAGCATTTGACTGATTCATTGTGGATTTTGCAATAATTGCTTTATTATATTATTAGTCATGTAAACTGTGGTGGATCTGGCTAAATAAAAGCATCTAATCAGCCCTGGATGTACAGTGTTCAGCATAAATGAGTTACCTCCTCACAGATCTCTCTTTTGAATTCATTTCAAGAGTTCACACTTAGCTGATGATTGATAAAGCGTGTTTGGCATGCTGTCCCAGGAGAGAGCCCTGAGCTCAGAAGATCCTCGAGCCTGGGGCTCCCTTCTGCTTCATCAGGAGAGAGGAGAGTCTGAGCTCTGGTAGGTGTCGAGAGCTTCCCTGGCCCATTGCTTGATTATTAGGGGTTGCCACGGTTGAATGAGCTGCCATCTATACCAGTATATGTTTATGCGGTGAAGCCCAATACTAAAACACTCCTATACTCTGCCAATTTGGTGGGATTTCCACCTGGATTTTGCCTACCCAAATTTAAAGCTTCCCACATCCACATGCAGAGGTGTAAATGCAAAAATTTGGTGTCATTTTAAAAGAAAACCCTTTGAATTTTCATAAAACACTATTGAAAGTGTTTAAAAAATCTGTATATGCTGTCTGTGTTATGATAAACACCTAAAAAAGAGGCGCTTTTTGTGTTTTTTAGTGGTAAGTGGTGTCGTTTGAAAGTGTAGAATCTATATTTAATTCACATATGCAGCACTTTGGTTTTTATTCTACTGTATAAAAGTTATTTACACTTAAATACACGGTGTTTTGGATACCCGAGCTGGGTATTGAACATTGGTTCATTTTCATATTTTTCATATGACACATGTACAAGTTATAGCTCAAATGAAAGCTCTTGCCGGTGCTCATACGGTTCTAGCATTCTTTTTACTGAATTATATTCACATATCAAACATTTGCTGAATGAATCGCCGTGTTTCCATGGTGCAGAAGTGAAAACAATACATTCATGATCAATAAGCAGCCCCAGATAGCACAGACAGCTGTCATCTCTTACTTTATGCTGTGCGCTTCAGGGCCATTCTCCTCTGTTTTTGAGATGATGTGCATAAGTAATCCTTTTATATGTCTGACGTGCTCCAAACACAGTGAATTATGTTTGATCAAACAAAAGAATAGTGAAATATGAACACAATGATCTCTCCCTGTGGCTTGTACAGCACCTCTCATCAGTTGGAATACAATAACTTTTGCATAGATTATGGTGGAGACATTTTTCTTATTTCCTATGATTACAGACATGTGCAGGAACCACCAACATTAATTACAGCACGCTAGACCACACACAACCTAAAAGGTACACTTTCAAATTTGAGTTTGTAAAAAAAAAAAAAATACAAAAAGCGCCTCTTTTTTAGGTGTTTATCATAACACAGACGACATATACTGATATTTTAAACACTTTTAATAGTGTTTTATGAAAATTCAAAGGGTTTTCTTTAAAATGACACCAAATTTTTGCATTTACACCTCTGCATGTGGATTTGGGAAACTTTTAAATTTGGGTAGGCAAAATCCAGGTGGAAAATCCAAAATAACAGCAGAGTTTAACTGATAAACAATAAATTCTAAAAATAATAAAAAATACTATTTTATTTTTATAAACCACGCAGTGATTTAAAAACTAAACTCTTGCAACATTTCAACACATTATTCCTTGCTAATATTTTGATTTGCATGTTTGTGCATGTTGCTTCTTCATATTTTTCTCCATACGTTTTTTTGTAATACAGAAAAGTCTGTTTTAAAGCATCCCAAACTAAAGCAAAGGAAAAAAGTGAGATGAAGAATGGAGAAAACCCCTCATTACAGCATTTTTATGGAGTATATCATGTTGCAGATGCGGCCGATAAACACCAGCTTTTATTACGGCCGTGTTTACACAACTTCTCAATCCGAAATCTCCTTCAATTCAGGAGTGAAACAATCAGCGAAATGGATCTAGAGTTTAATTTCTGCAAAAAGATCAACACTGTGGAAACCTCAGTTTGAGATCTGCACAAATCTCTACATCAGCATATTGGGAATTATTATAAATCACACTGCCAATCTCCAGCCGAGCGTTTTATCCAGCTGAAAAAACATAATTAACCATAAAATCAATGTTTTTGGCGACGTGGAAGTTTTACAGCAAACTCTGTGGCTGTTCAAGCGGGTTTCTGCCTGAATTTGGCCTAAATTGACCCACTTTTTAATATATTTTTTTTACAGGAATCACTGTTGAAAGTGATAAAAAGTGATTGTATTTGTTATCAGTGTTGTAATACATCTGATATATAATCACATTGTTGTAATAAATTAAATATATTGTGTAAAATTTCCACTTTATCCCCTTATGTATAAATATTTTCCATCAGATTAGACATTAAGTCCTAATAACCCAAACCTTTTATCCCACCTCTATTCTTAACTATCAGTTTTCAGACTATCAGTCTTAGTGCTTTATGGGAAGTCTAACAGTGTTCAGGTTGTTGTGAACTTCTGTTTATTAATTGTTTGGTCCCACTTTATATTAGGTGGCCTTAACTAATATGTACTTACACAGGAATAAATAGTGTGTTACAATGTACTCATTGTGTAAATACATGTATTCACTGTGTACTTATGCTTGAGTAAATACATGTATGTAATTACATCTGTAATTATCTTCTGTAAATACATTTGTAAATACACTGCTGACCATCCGTTACACCTTAACCCAGCCTTAAACCTACCCATGCCTCCAAACCTGTCCATAACCCAACCTCTATCCCAACTCAAAAGCACCACAAGTGTTCTCAAATACATTATGAACACAGTAAGTACATTGTATTTATTTTTTGATGTAAGTACATAGTATTTAAGGACACTTAATATAAAGTGGGACCAATTTTTTTTACTTCTTTGCTCTCTTGAATTTAAATATGCTTATAATATATTATGTTTTATGCAGATTTAATTCATAAAAAGGTCCGGCGAAATTATATTCACATCACAATACATAGTTAATGAATTATTAGCCCTCATTTGTTCCCCAATTTCTAGACATTTCTAATCATAACAGTTAATAACTCATTGTAATAACTGATTTATTTTCTCTTTGCTTTAATGAAAGCACCAAATATTTGACTAGATATTCTTCAAGACACTAGTATTCAGCTTAGGGACTTTTAACTAGGGTAATTAGGGTAACTTAGGGTAATTAAGCAAGTCATTGTTTAACAGTGGTTTGTTCTGGAGACAATCCAAAACTAATATTGCTTCAGGACTAATAATATTGACCTTAAAATGAGTAAAAAAAAAAACTGCTTTTATTTTAGCTGAAATAAAACAAATAAGACTTTCTCCAGCAGAAAAAAATATAGGAAATACTGTAAAAAATTCCTTAATCTGTTAAACATCATTTTGGGAAATACTTGAAAAGAAATTAACAGGAGGGTGAATATTTCTGACTTCAACTTTATATAAAAAGAAAATATCACAATGACAGATTTTTCCTATTGACAACTATATGAGAGGATAACTGTGTGAGTGTTTTGTTTCTAAGGTGAAGTTACACAAGTAAAAAGGAGGTCAGCGTTTGACAGCTCAGTGTTCCCTATGGGACGGAGGGTCAGCGGTGTTCATATTGTGGGCCGGACGCCGCTGACCCACAGCCAATGCCCACAGTCGTGACAGACAACCAGACTCCAGTGTGTTTACTCTGCTAGTGTGTGTATTGATGGAGTGGAGTGTGTTTATCTCTGCTGGACACATCGGCTTGCTTCACATCCTCCAGGGTGATTTGAGGAGTAGACTGAGCTTGAGCTGATTAGCCAATGAAGTCTTGAAAAGAATGTGGGGAAACTAGTAATCGAGCATCTAAAACACTAAGTGCTGCTGATCAGTTATGCTGATCACTGAATAATAATGTATGCAGTCTTTAATTGAGGAGAGAATAGCTTTAGATGAAGTAAACAGCATGATCACAGCCATATTACCCTGTATCACAAGGGCGGTTACTCACTGAAGCTAAGCAGGGCTGAGCCTGGTCAGTACCTGGATGGAGAGCACATGGGAAAACTAGGTTGCTGTTGGAAGTGGTGTTAGTGAGGCCAGCATAAATACACATCACATTCTATTACATTACATAGTTACAAGTCACATTAGCTCAGTGGAAATGCTATATTTTAATACTTTATTGTTTACAACGACCTTGAGCTTGTTTTTAAAATCACTCCTAAAAGAAAACAAACTAATTGTCAATGTTTAGGAGACCTATTATGCAAATATCACTTTTAAAAGGGGTTTAAACACAGTTGTGTGGCAGCAGTGTGTAAATATAACCAGCTTCTAGAAGTAAGAAATGTATTAATTTAATATTTTCTAACTTTTTTTCACTTAAAAAAAAACAGTCTGCAGAAACACTTTGATTGACATTCTCCCTTTGTATTTGCCATCAGAGGGGGAAAGCCCCGCCCACTAGTGAACATCACTCCCTGATTTTCATAGGACTTTAGTCGTGTTTTTGAATCTGCCATTATGCTGACACACATGCATTTGTAGCTCCGCCCTCTTTTAAAAAGAGCACAATCTCATTTGAATTTAAAGTGACGATCACCAAAATGGCACAATTAGGATCAAAGCCTAAAAGGGGCCGATTAGAAGAGTTATAAAACATTATTTGTGTGGTATTTTGAGCTGAAACTTCACTACAATAAGGTGTTCAAGACAGAAATGATTTGTCATTGTTTTTGCTTTGTGTTATGCAGTTTTTGTACATCTGTGGCGGTGTTTTATGTTCTTCATTGGTTTTTCTTTTTTATTCTCTCTCTCTCTCTCTCTCTCTCTCTCTCTCTCTCTCTCTCTCTCTTTCTCTCTCTCTCTCTCTCTCTCTCTCTCTCTCTATATATATATATATATATATATATATATATATATAGAGAGAGAGAGAGAGAGAGAGAGAGAGAATAAAAAAGAAAAACCTATGAAGAACATAAAACATTATATATATATATATATATATATATATATATATATATATATATATATATATATATATATATATATATATATATATATATATACATAGCCTATTTCTAATAACTGATTTATTTTATCTTTGCCATGATGTTAGTTAATAATATTTTACTTGATATTTTTCAAGACACTTATATACAGCTTAAAGTTACATTTAAAGGCTTAACTAGGTTAATTAAGTTATCTAGGCAGGTTAGGGTAATTAGGCAAGTTATTGTAAAATGATGGTTTGTTCTGTAGACTATCGGAAAAAAAATTAGCTTAAAAGGGCTAATAATTTTGTCCCAAAAATAGTTTTAAAAAATTGAAAACTGCTTTTATTCTAGCCAAAATAAAACAAATAAGACTTTTTCTAGAAGAAAAAATATCATCAGACATACTGTGAAAAGTGTCTCAACAGCTCTGTTAAACATCATTTGGGAAATATTTAAAAAAATAAAAAATAAAATAAAAAGGGGGCTAATAATTCTGACTTCAACTGTGTGTGTGTGTGTATATATATATATATATATATATATATATTTTTTTTTTTTTTAATATTTTTTTTATTTTTATTTTTTTTACAATGAGTGGACACAATGAAAGTGTGTCTTTTTTCTGTTTGTTTTGGGATAAAAATATCACCTGACCTGATACATAACGATGGCAGGAGAGTTACTAAGATATTAAAACTGACAAAATATCTGAATTAGCCATGTTTTTACAATTTGCATAGATTTTAAAACAGCACTACATCTCAGGAGTCTACAAAATGGGTCTGGGAAGATTCAGCTCAAAGTACCCGCAGGTTGCTGATTATACCATGCCATAAATGCCTGTTTTGGGTGGAAGCAAAACATGTTTAATTCTGTGTGCCTTTAAATGCAAATGAGCTGCCTCTCCCCGCCCCCTTCTCAACAAAGGGTGGAGCATTTACAGCTCTTGCCTCAGACACTCCAGCAAAAACAATTAAATAATCTGCATGTGTCATCAGCTGTGTTTTAAATCCTCATCAGTTTAAACTTTTAATATAAGGTTTCTGATTGACAAACACTATTTATTCCATTAAATTTAATAAAATTCAATTTTAAATTATCATTCATTCATTCGTTTACTCTCAGCTTAGTCCCTTTATCAATCTGAATCCAGAATATGTTTTACGCAGCGAATGCCCTTTCAGCTGCAACCCATCACTCGGAAACACCCAAACATTCACACACATGCACTACAGCCAATTTAGCTTATTCAATTCCCCTATAGCGCATGTGTTTGGACTGTGGGGGAGACCGGAGCACTCAGAGGAAACCCACGCCAACACAGGGAGAACATGCAAACTCCACACAGAAATGCCCAGCCGAGGCTCGAACCAGTGACCTTCTTGCTGTGAGGTGATCGTGCTACCCACTGAGCCACCATGACGCCCACAAACAAATGTAAAAAGCATAAAAGATTGAGATAGCATTTTAAAACTGCGCCATGTGGCTGATAAAAAGCTGCAATATGTAATTTTTGCCACTAGAGGGTGCATATTCACAACAAACAAAGGCATATTTTGATATGGAATCATGCGGGTCTTCATCATCTTCCTGCAGAAATCATGTTGATGGATGAGTAAAGCATTCGGCACCTATTATCATGCTAGTATGAAGCAGAACAAGGCCAAAAAAAGCAAAACGAGAGAATCTTGTCATCATGCAATTGCTGATGATAGATGAGAAAAAAGCCTTTATGATGCCACAGTCCATCCCTTTCTGTTCTTCAGCTTGTGATCACGTTGAGAAAAAGCAGCGCTGTTTTATCAGACTAAATACACTTTAGGTTTCTGTTACAATGCTGCAATGTGCAGATTAATACAACATGTAAAAACCTCGCTGCTGCTTTCTACATAGTCAAACTGAAAATCAAGGGCGTGTGATGTGTGTATTGCATTTATATTTAAACATTCTACAAAACATCTGGAATAAAAAAAGCCAGCACAATAAATGACAGTGTTCTAGTCATTTTTAGATGTCTGAATGAGAATACATGTACATGTTGTGCATTTAGGTCAAGCATATGGAGACTATATATGTTCACGATTGCGTGAGGTTATACAGCAACATGTGCTGCTTCTCGGGTCCTGAAGATACTTAATTAATGCTATAGTGTGTGTTTGCTCTTAAAGCAGATGAAATAATCTTGATTTAATATCCTCCAGCCAAGTTTAAGGTCTTTTTATCAGTGCCTTATGGTGTGAATTTTGTACGGAGGTCTTGGCAGACCCTCGCGGAGGCTGTGAACTCTCAGTGAAGCTTTAAGAAAGTGGACTATCAATATCACACGCTTCGTCCAAAATACTGTCAGCAACAGGACGAACAGACACATTTCCAAGGTCTCCTTCAGTAATAGCCAACTTTTAGACATGATTTGCTCTATGTTACATCCAAAGTAGTGAGAGGAATCATCGTTTACAATTGCAAGATAAAAATGAACTTGCACAAGCAACACGACACATTAAAGATCAGCTCATATTGGTCTCCCAAAAATATCTTTGCAGTTGCCAGAAGAAAGCACTTTGTAATGTAGCTGTCCTGTGTGAAAACAAGTGCATGATACATTTAGATTTAGATAAGGATACATTAGGAACAAATAAGTCTCTCAATAGAGAATATCCCAATGTATGCTAAAGGACTTGCCAGTAACCTGGGTTAAGGGCTCCTGCTGAACTGTGTGCCTTTGCAAAATCTGCTCATTCAAGGTCTGTTTTCTTTATAAATCAGCGATCTTCACTGGCTGAGTGAGATCCGATATAAAGTGGGTCTTAGATTGTACAAGAAGCACTGCATTAAATTACATTTCCCCCACCATGTCTTTAAAATATGAGCATTTATTTTACCCCAGTATATTCAACGGAGCTTCTGCGCTAGCCTGCCAATTCTGACAGACGAGTGTGAGTAAACGGCTTTTTGTCTCGTTTTACGCTTGAGCAACTGAATGAATGCCAAAATCTGCTTAATTGATTGTGTTTAACTAACATTATAACATCAATGCTGTGAAAGGAACCATATAAAATGGAAAAAAAAATTAAAAATCACAATAACTGTTCACCGGAAGTTTATCAGTATGGGAAGAAACACTAGCTCAGCATATTCCCTATGAAGAGTGTGCTTTGAACCGCCTTCATGAATCAATATATGTTCTAATCTTTTGCCTGCTATAATCTACATAAACATTCAGTCATTCATTCATTCATTCATTTTCCTTCAGCTTAGTCCCTTATTTATCAGGGGTCACTCACCACCCCTTGCTGTGGGTTCTCCCTGCATTCGCGTGGGTTTCCTCTAGGTGCTCCGGTTTCGCTCACAGTCCAAACACATGCGAACTGCGAATGCGAATACAGGTGAATTGGTTTAAGCTAGATTGTCCGTAGTGTATGAGTGTGAATGAGTGTGTATGAGTGTGTATGGATGTTTCCCAGAGATGGGTTGCGGCTGGAAGGGCATCCACTGCATAAAAACTTGCTGGATAAGTTGGCGCTTCATTCTGCTGTGGCGACCCTGGATTAATAAAGGGACTAAGCCGACAAGAAAATGAATGAATTTTGCGTTTAATTAAGAATTTTGCAGTAGCGTGAAAATTTGCGACTTTTTGTTGATTTTGCGCTGGATTTAGAGATCGCTGAATCACAAAAAACTAGGGGTCTGATAAGAAGAGCACCGAGAGAAAGCCCACCCCGACGCAGGGAGAACAAGCAAACTCCACACAGAAATGCCGGGACTTGAACCAGCAATCTTCTTGCTTTGAGCCCCTACATCAACATGCTCTAAGCAACTCATTTGTATGATCCCCGCCTCCCAGTACATACAAACACTATGACATGGGTGTTTCCTTTCTGACACAGTTTAATCAGTTAAAATGTTGATTAAACAGTTAATGTTTAATCAAAACAGACTTGGCTCAGCTGCCCAGTCAGAGCAGAGCTGGCTTACAGAAAGGGGAGGGGCTTCCAGACCATGAGCACTGAATTGATTAAGATTAAAATGTTTTGAAATCATTGCAAAATTATTGCAATAATAAAAAACAAAATTCTCAAAAAAAACAATTATGTTTTTTGATCTTCGATGCTTTTAAACATGTTTAGGAGACTCCAGCACATTATTATGACAGTTTAAAATAGCACATGACTTGTTAAAGGGACAGTTCACCCAAAAATTACAATTTTCCCACAATTTACTCTCCCTCAAGTGGGTCCAAATCTTTATGAGGTTCTTCATTCTGTTGAATACAAAAGAAGGTATTTTGAAGAATGCTGAAAACCACTGAGCAAGTAAAACACATATATGGGAGTCAATGCTTACAGGATTCCAACATTTTTCTGACAGAAACTCACTGAGGTTTAATAAGGAAATGGTGAGTAAATTATTAAATGTTTTGGAAAGGGGGCGGGCAGCAGCAGCTCATCTGCATTTAAAGAGACAGAAAAATTACTTTGCTTATATATATATATATATATATATATATATATATATATATATATATATATATATATATATATATATATATATATATATATATATATATATATACACACACACACACACATATATATATATATATATATATATATATATATATATATATACACACACACACACATATATATATATATATATATACATATATATATATATATATATACATATATATATATATATATATATATATATATATATATATATATATATATATATATATATATATATATATATATATATATACACACATATATATATATATATATATATATATATATATATATATATATATATATATATATATATATATATATATATATATATATATATATATTATAATGCCAGAATGAGGATACAAAATTAGAAAACAAAATTAACTTTTAATTTTCCGTCAGACTAAGTGCACGAAATAGGAAAATTACTCTGTTTATTTTTGAGCGAGATGCTAATGGTCTAATCTGATTCAATGATCTATGCTAAGCTAAGCTAAAAGTGCTCCTGGAGACTGACTTAGTATTTTGAAAAATAGTAAAAAACTCTATTGTTTACTCTAGGTGAGCTGTATCTCCTTTTGCATTTAACAGAAGACAGAAAAAAGGTTTGAAAGAAACAAATTTTAAGTAAATGGTTTCATTTTGGGTTGAACTGTCCCTTTAACTGTTACAGTATCTTCAGATTTCCGCCTAAATGCTACAGTAACATTAGCAAATGAACAGAAAGGTCACTCCTGAGATGTGACAGATTAGAAGCTAGAGGTGGCTGGTCTCATGTGGGCTTATCACACTACACTGAGATGAGTTTTGACGTCCCACAGCCGCTAAGAGGAAACGACTTTTCTATTTAGGAATTCAGCTTTGAGTGAAAGAGTCTGTGACGTCTGGACCCCTATACCAGCACTGACTTCCAGCACTCGGGGCTTTGTCTTTCTGCTGTTGGACTGTAAAAGCGATGCATCCTTGCTTCCTGACTCATTTAAGCTTTATTTTCTCCATGTTGCAGAACAGGACAATTTCCTGCTTCGATATATACATTTATCAGTCGACTGGGGATTTCTCATAAATACATTTTGCTGATGCACTTTAAACTGTCTTATTTATGTATATTGATTGGTTTATATTGTGCTGTTTGTCTTCTGTCTGAAAATAAAGTTGAATTATTAAATCAGTATTATTAATAGTTTAGGTATTTGGACCACATTTAAGTCATGATTGCTTCAATTTTGCTACAGATTTAAATGCACAATATGACTTTTTCCCCATTTCGATTTACAAAAAGCACTGGAACAGTGTTATATGTTTTGCTGACTTACAATATCCCAAATGTTTGAAATGTTCAAATCCAGAGAAATAATCCTATTTAACTAATGAGATGATGATCCTCACTGAATTACAGTCATCAAATTTTGTTTGTTGTAAATACACACACTTTAGCTGCCAAAATTACTGATACTGAGCCTTAAAGCCGCATGGAAGAGTTTTAAAAAGCTTCTACCATGCTTTTTAGACTTGTTTGTCAATCAGAAACCTTATATTAGGAGTTTACACTGACAAGAATTCAAAACACATGCAGATGATTTGATAGTTTTTGCTGGAGGGTCTGAGGGAAGAGCTGTAAAGGCTCCACCCTCTTCTGGAAAGTGGGCGGGGGGCAGGAGCTCATTTGCATTTAAAGAGACAGAAAAAACAACATATTTCAAAAATACCTATTTTGCTTGCAGATATTATAACGCTAGATTGAGAGTGTAGTTTTAAGAGGTTTTGGCCTAGATTTTTTTTTACCTTAATCTTTCATCAGACTTAGGACATGATGTAACTAGAGAATAGTTAAGCTTTAAATAAAAAAGTTTTTATTTTGGTCTAATCTGGGAAAAATATATCCACGCATCTTTCTTTTTTACATGATGTATAACTACAGAAGAGTCAAGCATTAAAGCATTAAATGAGAAAATTATTGAAACTGTTCATTTTTGTGCGAGATGCTAATGATCTGATACGATTTATTGATCTATGCTAAGCCAAAAGTGTAAGTGTATGAGAATATAGTTACTAGACATATTGGTTTAGAAAAAAAAATTATTCTTCCGTCAGACTAAGTACAACAATGTAACTACAGTAGTTAAGCTTTTAAAATTAAGGTAGAACAATTATCTAAACATTATTAATTTTTGAGTGAGATGCTAATGGTCTAACCCATTTCAATGATCTATGCTAAGCTAAGCTAAAAGTGCTCCTGGAGATTGACTAAATGGATTGAAAAGTGGTAAAACTCAATTGTTTACTCTAGAGGAGCTGTTTATTTCAAAAACAGAGGACTTTTACTTTAAACAACTGGGAAAGATATACAGTTAAATTAATAATTATTAGCCCCCTGTTTATTCATTTGCACAAATTCTGTTTAACAGAGAGATTCTCAACACATTTCTGAACATAATAGTTTTAATAATTGATTTCCAATAACTGATTTATTTTCTCTTTGTCATGATGACAGTAAATAATATTTGACTAGATATTTTTCAAGACACTTCTATACAGTTTAAAGTGACATTTAAAGGCTTCACTAGGTTAATTAGGGTAAGGTTAGGGTAATTAGGCAAGTCGTTGTATAACAGTGGTTTGTTCTGGAGACAATCCAAAACAAATATTGACTAAGGGGGCTAATAATATTGACCTTAAAATGGGTATAAAACAAGTAAAAACTGCTTTTATTCTAGCCGAAATAAAACAAATAAGACTTTCTCCAGAAGAAAAAATATTATCAGACATACTGTGAAAAATTCCTGAATCTGTTCAACATCATTTGGGAAATATTTTGACTGCAACTCATTCATGCATCCTCTTTTGTAAAGCAGCTTTGGAACAATTGTTCTCATCGAAAGCGCTTCACAACTAAACTTAAATGGAATAATACCGGGAATGAACATCACATATCCGGCGAGGAACATTCCCAAACTGCCATCACTTCAAATGAGCAGAATAAAATGACCGGACACCAGAACACTTCCCCCGGGTGCTGTTGCGAAACACCAAATAAATCTCATTCCGTTCTGGGTTTTCATCATCGCTTTCCTAGTACAGCTTGGAGTGATTCAGCAAAAGTTCATGGAGGCTGGTGAGAAGAGGAATGGATCTGCTGTTGGATCTGCAGATGTTTGAGCTCAAACTACATCAACAACTGGACTTACAGGAAAATGTCACATCAAAATGAAATATTGCTGATAATTTATTCACTCTCAGGTCATTTAGGATGTAGGTGACTCTTTTGTTATTATCTCTAGGAGAACGTGAAAGTATTTTTTCCAATAAATATCATCATTGGAGGGGTGTGGGGTTGTCTGCTAGTCCATTTACAATAATAATAATAATAATAATAATAATAATAATAATAATAATAATAATTCAATTCCCTTCCTTACACCCACTACCTTAATTATTATTATTATTATTATTATTATTATTATTATTATTATTATTATATCTGGGACAACATTCTCTAGGAACGATTTCTTTCCTGAAAATGTAGTCATTGGAGGGGTGTGGGGTTGTCTGCAATAATGGCAATCTGTAATCCATTTATGATAATAATAATAATAATAATAATAATAATAATAATAATAATAATAATAATAATGCAGCTATTCCCCTCCTCACACCCACTACCTTTTATTATTATTATTATTATTTTTGTTATTATTATGATTGATGATAATAATAATAATAATAATAATAATAATATTATTATTAATACTATTATTATTGTTGTTGTTGTTATTGTTGTTTTTATTATAATTATTATTATTATTATTATTATTATTATTATTATTATCATTATAAGAACATTAATCTCTAGTCCATTTATGATAAATAAATAAATAAATAAATAAATAAATAAATAAATAAATAAATAAATAAATAAATAAATAATGAATGAATGAATGAATGAATAAATGAATAAATAAATAAATAAATAAATAAATAAATAAATAAATAAATAAATAAATAAATAATGAATGAATAAATAAATAGTATTATTTCTAAGAGAATATTTAATCTCCAGTCTATTCACAAAAAAATAATAATTAAACAAATAAATAAATAAAAATAAATAGAATTATACTTAGGAAGAGAACATTCAATTTCTAATCCATTTACAATAAATAAATAAAATTATTAATATTACTTCTTGATTTACCTATGTCTGTGACCCTCTCAATCGTTCTTTTTGCATGTATATGTGTACTGCATGTAAATCCCTCTTCCAGACCGTAGTTCACTTCTTTTAATCAATAATATTTATAAAACTTAAAAGAAAATGTGGTCATCTGAAATCCATAATGCAAGTCAGGAGCATATAATACACTTACGCTCATTCATTTTAGCAGACATTTGGCTTACATATGAATATAAAAGAAGCCTTCACTCAGGACTGTTTCAGAGGCTGAGGATTTAAGGTCATAACTTTATAAATTGTGTTTAGCATCTTTTTGCTTCATTATAAATTGCAATTAATTGGCAGGAGCCATGAGTATTCATTTACTTCTATTATTATATTTTTACTCTCAAAGTGCTTCTAGAAATAAAATAGAAACCAATAAAACCATACTAACATCTTGGATGGCCTGAGAATGAAAAAATAAACAGCAAAGGTTCGTTTTTAGAGGAACTAACCAGTTATATAAACCTTTTAATAAATTGAAATCATCTGGCAAAATGAACTGCAATTCGATTAAGATCATTAAACATTCATGAACAAATCAGAAATGACCACTCAACAGCGCAGCAATATAAACCATTTACACAGCTAGGAATGCATTAATAAAAAGTGACAGTAAAGTCATTCATAACATTGCAAAAACTCTATTTAAAATAAATGGTGCTCTTTTGAACTTTCAGGATTAGAAATATTCAATTTATAAATTCCGACTGACTAAAAAAAATGAAAATGATCTCAGCCTGACCGTAACATTACAGATTTACTGTACTCTCGAAATGATTAAAGTGTCAAAACTAATATGCATTATTAATATTACTGTCTGGCTGATTTGTAAGATCACACCTCTCTCATACCCTCAACAATATTTCCATTAGTGGAGACTTGTTTAAGTGAAGTAAGAAAGAAGCAATGGTAATTATTTGAGATGTGTTATGCTGAGCGTGGCACACACTCATCCAAGTGCTGCTTGCTCACTTGACCCTGCATGTAGTTGGGAAATCATTAGGACCAAAGAAATGCATTAAACCTGACAGTTAAGTCTTTTTCATGATTTAGGTTATGGGATTATGCTCCATTATTATTTCTGTGTGCAATTACTGCCGTTCGAATACTAAAGCTAGCTTTAAATTCAGGCAAACGCAAGTGTCTGGAAGCCAGGCAGGTATTTCCTGACTGGAAAGTTTCCACGCTGGTCCAGACAAACAGAAATGCTCATGCATTATAATATATGACGCTGAATTCATGCACACGCTTGCAGGATTTTAACATTCAGCGTGCAGTGCCATGTCTCCAGATAGACAGAGTGTGCATATGCATAAATGCAGTATGTGTATGTATTAATCAAAACTGGGCGCTGATAGTTGCATCAAAACCTTCATACATTTTTTATTTCGTCTACCCTGTGTCCTAACAAGATTCCAGTGACATGCAATTTGTCTGTCAGCACTAAACATGACACGACAGAACCATTTAAATACCAGCCCTTCCAATGAAATGCTAAAAGTTTTTAATTAATCCAAATTAAACCTGTCGAACATTATTAATAAGTTACTGAAGGACTGATGCTGTTGGTTTGCATTGAGTTTCATTTCAAAGCATCTGCTACGTATTTTATATTCAAGATCTGAGCTGAACTATAAATCATATAATTAAACTCGTACAATTTTGTACGACTGAACTCTGATCTTGAACGAATTAGCCCCTAAACAGCCAAATCGTACAATACTTACGTTTTCTTGTGAGATCAGGCTGAAAAAAAAACACGCCCTAAAGACTCTGTGTAACCAAAGTGCTCTATTTAAAACATTAGGTTGTTGCACTTTGATTATTAAGACAAATACGCCAAATACAAGGAAAGCAGGGCTACGCCAAGTCAGTACCAGGATGGGAGACCACATGGGAAAGCTAGGTTGCTGTCGGAAGTGGTGTTAGTGAGACCAGCAGGGGGCAGCCAACCTGCGGTCTGTGTGAGTCCTAATGCCCCAGTATAGTGACGGGGACTCTATACTGCTCAGCGAACGCCGTCTTTCGGATGAGACGTTAAACTGAGGTCCTGACTTTCTGTGATAGTTAAAAATCCCAGGATGTCCTCCGAAAAAGAGTAGGGGTTTAACCCCGGCATCCCGGTGAAATTTGCCTACTCTCCTCTGTCAACTATCTGTCTCCTCTTCACCAATCAGCTGGTGTGTGCCATTGCGTCATCCAGGTGGATGCTGCACACTGGTGGTGGATGAGGAGCGCTTTGAGTGTCCAGAAAAGTGCTATATAAATGTAAGGAATTATTATTATTATTATTAAAGCAGACTACAAGAAGGAAGATACTCAAGACACAAGACTGCCATTATCCGACCCACCACCATGGTCCCACGCCAAAATGAAGAAGGGATCTCACAAAATTCAGGAGTTAATTGACAGCAACAAGCTTAAATTCGCAGAATCCTTGGAGAAAATGAGAAATGAACTACAATCAATAAGTGGTGGAGGTGGAAACAAAGCAGATGGAGATGGAAGCTGTAACAGGCCTTTACAAAGATGTTGCGGATGTTAAGCCGCCTGATCGCGACGAAATTAAACAGCTGAAAGATAAAAATGATGAACTCAAAAAACGATCTCGCCGTCAGAATTTATGCTTTATTGGTTTCCCAGAGGGAGTGGAAGAGAAAAATACCGTGGATTTTTTTAAGTATTGCTAAAATATATATATTTTTTTAACCCCATAGTAAGCAGGGGTCTGTATTCGGGCCGTCGGGGCGTGGCTAGGCGTGACTGTGAAATTTATTACCTTCGTTTATTGCACATATTCAACTATTTATCAAAAACAAGGCATCATTTGAAAGTTATGAAACTCTAGTTTCATGATCTTAACTTGTTTTTCAAATCTGTGCACCAGAGAGGAAAGGGTTAAATCAAATCCTGAAGGACCGGACATTTAATGAACGGTAATGCTTACGTTTCAACGCCTAGTTCTGATCAGCGGTAACGATTCTAGGAAACAGCAGCATGCAGATGAGTGTAAGGGTGCAGAATTTAAAATGCATCCCAGTTTTTCATCCAAAACAAAAGAGAACTTAGGAAAGAAATGAAAAATCGTCGAGTCATTTAGACTCAGATAATGCATGATGTCTATTTTAAATGAAATGTTGATTATATGCAGCATTTTAATGATAAGAAACAGTGTTATTCTCGTGTGTATTTATATAAACAAAATACAAACAATAAGACACACATATTCAACATGGTTTGGGACAAATACATTTAAAAAATGACTACTGTTACACCCCATATACACAGTTGGTCTGAATTTTTAGTCCCTCTTTGATTTTTTTTTTCTTCTTTAAATATTTCCTAAACTACGTTTAACAGAGCAAGGAAATTTTCACAGTATGTCTGATAATATTTTTTCTTCTGGAGAAAGTCTTATTTGTTTTATTTCAGCTAGAATAAAAGCAGTTTTTAATTTTTTAAAACACAATTTTAAGGTCAATATTATTAGCCCCTTTAAGCTAATTTTGTGTTCGATAGTCTACAGAACAAACCATCATTATACAATAACTTGCCTAATTACCCTAACCTGCCTAGTTACCCCAATTAACCTAGTGAAGCCTTTAAATGTCACTTTTAGCTGTATAGAAGTGTCTTGATGAATATCTAGTCAAATATAATGTGCTGTCATCATGGCAAAGAGAAAATAAATCAGTTATTAGAGATGAGTTATTAAAACTATTATGTTTAGAAATGTGTTGAACAATATCTGCTCTCTGTTAAACAGACATTGGGGAAAATAAACAAGGCAGCTAATAATTTAGGGGGGTAATAATTCTGACTTCTGTACATACACCAACACACACGTGGTTCAAAACATTTAATTAAAGTTAAAACTTTTCAACAACACCCATTCTTGTCTAAATTTATTTTAATTTTAAAAACATTTATAAGTTTGTCAGTTCTCCTCCTCCTTCTCCCCAGTTTTCCCTCCACACTTTTAAAACATCCTTCTTTTTTTATTTACTCCTGCCTGTAACCTTACCTTGATAAGTTATTTCTGAATAAACCAGAACTAAAGAGCACAAACCACATTGGCACAGCATATAAATTCCTTTGTAAGAAAAAAAAATAAAAACAAGCTGCTGCTGCTGGGATTTAGAAGTGAACACAGTAGATATGCATATCTCCATACCGCATCTGCTGGCTCTGCTCAGTGTATACCGTACAGTATGCAGAATAAAAAGCTGGAATCTGAAGGTCTGATCTGAAGTGCCGGAGGTGTCGAACTCTGTGCTTTGTTTTGGCAGTGTGTGATTGCCAGCATAACTGTTACAGAGAACACATCTATTTTTAGAGATGAGAATGTTGATTAGATTCCTGAAACTCTTCAGCAGCTCCGACTGGCCAAGTGTGCTGGACATTAATGATCCAGAAGTCTGAAGTGCAGCGAGTGTTTTCATAAAATGCACCTGCCTCAACTATAGTGAATAATGAGCATTTATACAGCACATTTTTTTGTGCATTGTGTATCTATAGGTTAGAAAGGCCCAAACACTTTCTGCTTTTAAGTTTAAAACTTTATCTTTTTAGTCTAGTGTTTAACACTTTGTGAGAGCTGAATTTTATTTCACTTCACTTCAATTTTTTTTTTGTTAAATTAAATTTAATTACATTAAATATTTTTAGTCCATTAAAATAAATTAAAATCACAAATGTATTAAATTAAATTGAGTATTTTATTTCATTAAATCCACTATTTCATTAAATAAATTTCCTATTTTATTTCTTTAAATTAAATGATTCACTATTAAAATTAATTAACTATTTTATTCCATTTAACTAAATTCAATTATATTCACTATTAAAAATTTTACTATTTTATTGAATTAAATTAACTATTTCATTCAACTATATAAAATTAAATTCGCTATTAAAATAAAATTAACAATTTTATTCCATTACATTAAATTAAACTCACTATTTTATTGAATTAAATTTAATTAAATTTACTAATAAATTAAAATAACTATTTTATTCCATTACATTAAATTAAACTCACTATTTTATTGAATTAAATTTAATTAAATTTACTAATAAATTAAAATAACTATTTTATTCCATTACATTAAATTAAACTCACTATTTTATTGAATTAAATTTAATTAAATTCACTAATAAATTAAATTAACTATTTTATTCCAGTAAATGAAATGAAATTAATTCATTATTAAAATTATTTAACTATTTATTCCATTAAACTAAATTAAATTCACTATTGAATTAAATTAACTACTTTTTTTGCGTTAAATTAAATTCACTATCAAAATAAATTAACTATTTTATTCAACTAACCTTTATATATTAAATTTTTATATTATATTTAATTAAATTAACTATTTTATTAAATTCAATTCACTATTTTATAACAATTAAATTAACTGTTTTATTCTGTTAAATTAAATTAAACTTTTTAATTCCATTTTATTTTATTCAATATTTTTATAACATTATATTATATTTCGTTATGTTTTATTATTGTTTGACTTTATTGAACAAAGTACAGCACTTTAGTCAACAGCTGTCGTTAATAGAAAATGCTTTATCAATAAACTTTGACTCTTGCAATACACTCAAATCACTTTAACATTGTACAAACGTCTCTCCACAGCACCAACAGTGTGCAGCTCCACCTGCAAACACAAGTGCATCCAACAAAGACTTTGCTTTTGGTCTATTTTGTGAAGAAAAAAAAAACATCTAAGTGACTAATAGGGGCTGAATATAGAAGCATTTTGTGTTGTGACATCCAACCCTAATTCAACCCCAGATAGATTTAAAACAAACAGCTTGATTTCTCCCAACAGCTTCAGCCTTGAAATGCATTTATTCAGTAAATCCCAAAGAAAGTAAAACTATGAATGAATGCAGGGATCTAACAGAAGCTTGAGAAGTAAAAATAGAGATGTTCCCACAAACCAGCTGCAACCCAGTACTGGGAAACACCCATACACACACACTACGGCCAGTTTAGTTCATCAATTCCCCTATAGCGCATGTGTTTGGACTGTGGGGGAAACCGAAGCACCCGGAAGAACTGACCTAGCTTTGACTCGAACCAGTGACCTTCTTGCTGTGAGGCCCCAATGCTAACCACTAAGCCACCATGTCACCCATACTCTAGTTCACTGTAGGTATTTGTTCATGTTTTATTAATGGACAAGTCTGAAGCATGCTAAGTTAATTCTGTCAATTTATACAGGGCTAGTGGTATACACAACTGTTTCTACAGATACTCAGGCATTGGACCATACCCTCAGCTCAGGTATCGGAATCGATATCAGGAAGGGGAAAAGGGTATCAGAACATCCCTAATAAGGACCAGCACTGCAGTACCTGTATTTCTGTTTCTCGCTGTCGATGTGGAAGCTGTCGTACTGAGAAAAGGCCTGGTGTCCGTCCCAGTCACTCAGCTCCACGCGGAGGCCGTGCTGCCTCTGATTGGTCAAAACGTGGACAAATTCGTTCCCCAGCCAGTGTTCGCCCGACACGCTTCCAAAACCCTGCAACACAGAGAGAGAGAGAGAGAGAGAGAGAGAGAGAGAGTCAGCAAAGCTCAGTTTGGGGTCGGGTCACTAAGATTCTGGATATATTTTTGTAACGGTCATTAGCTGCAGTATCCACCAGGCTCACTAGAGGGCACTCCAGCTATACGGATACATTCCACCAGCCATTCACCCAGATCAGGGGTCACCAATCTCGGTCCTAGAGGTCCAGTGTCACTGCAGGGTTTAGCTCCAACTAGCCCCAACACACCTGCCTGGATGTTTCAAGTATACCTAGTAGGAGCCTGATTAGCTTGTTCAGGTGTGTTTGATTAGGGTTGGAGCTAAACTCTGCAGGACACTGAACCTCCAGGAACAAGTTTGGTGACCCCTGTTTTAGATTATGAGGGTGTCTTTGTAAAGGTCATTATTAATTGATTGTTCTTCATCTGAAATGATTCATCTGCTGCTCTGAATTGATCTTATTTACAACTTTTATGGCAAGACCATTATAAGTAACTCTAATTAAATGACCTAAAACTGAAAACTAATCCTTTGTCTTAAAAAAAAGTTATTTAATTACAGTAACCGGTTACTTTGTAACTCATTACACCCAATCCTGATTAAATGTGTAGCGCATGACTGGAGCCTGGATGGGAAGCAGTACTGTATGTTTCCTCATGTCATTTCTACGCATACACACTTTTGTCTGTAAATAAATAAAAAATAAAGTAAAAATAAATAACAATAAAAAATGAATGACTTAAAATCTTAAATAAAATAAAAAAAATAAAACAAATAAATAAAAACAACAAATAGAAAAAGTATTAATAAAAATAACACAACAACATTAAAATTACATAAATTAAATAAAAAATAAATAAGGAAATATAAAAATTTGCAATAAACACAAACACACACACACACACACACACACACACACACACACACACACACACACACACACACACACACACACACAGTATATTTTGGAATAATTTCCATGTCTGTAATGAATCCATTCGGCTGTAAACAGCCGCAGAAAGTCTTCTGAAACATCTCATAATGCTGCGCAGGTGCTTTCGACAGTTATAATTACAGTACAGCATAACTGATCCAGATCCAAGTATGAATCAGTAATGAGCAGTATATGAATAATTCTCTGCATTCCTCCAGCTCGAGGAAAACCAGCAAAAACTTGAAAAAAATAAACAATGAAAGCAATGGAAATCATGAGTTGTGGAGGGATTTTTAGCATATGTAAATATATATATAAAATGTAACTAGATTTCAGTTTAACTATTTTGAGCTTTGTTTTGTTTGTATATTTGTAAAATATTTTAATATTACAAATAATTTGGTGCACCAAATTAAATATTGGTATTGACTTAAATTGTCAAATTATAATACTAGTAAATATATAAATAGTAATACATAAATAAATAACAATAATTCAGCATAAAATATTTAAGTTAAGTGAAACAACACAAATAGTATTACTTGTACTATTTAAAAATGACTAAATGTTATAGGAGAGATTATAATATTTTTTTTATAAATTCTGACATCAGTTACATCTGGTGGTTTGAAGGAGAGCAGCAAAGCATGAAGATTTCAATAAAAAAAATAATGAGAATTTAGGGCTAAATTGTAATCCATAAAAAATACGAGTACTTTAATGTCATGATTTACAGTCCTTTTTTACAGTTCTAATAATAATAGAAATAATAATATTAACAATAATAATATTATTAATAATGATAATAATGATGATAATAATAATAATAATTATTATTATAATAATAATATTAAAATAATAATAATAATAATAATAATAATAATAATAATAATTATTATTATTATTATTATCATCATTATTATAATAATTATTATTATTACTATTACTAATATTACTATTATTATTATTATTATTAATATTATTATTATTAATATTAATATATTTTATTATTTTTATTATTAACATTATTATTATTATTATTATTATTATATTATATTATATTATATTTATATTATAATTTATATTTAATTATTATTTATCATTGTCATTTTCATTATTATTATTATTAATATAATTATTACTACTACTACTACTACTACTACTACTACTACTATTTAAATATTTATTAATAATACTTATTATTTATCATTATCATTACCATGATTATTATTATTATTATTATTATTATTACTACTACTACTACTACTACTACTACTATTTAAATATTTATTAATAATAATTATTATTTATCATTACTATTATTATTATTATTATTATTATTATTATTATTATTTATTCATTTTCTTTTCGGCTTAGTCCCTTTATTTATCAATAATTATTATTAATGATTATAATTATTATATTCATATGTATTATTTTATACTACTAATAATAATTAGTTATAAATACCATTATCGTTTTTTTATTATCATTATTATTATTATTAAAAACAATGTATTCTCTTTGCATATAAAATAGCAACATGTATCATAGTTGTGTTATTTATGTACAAATGCAATTGAGTAATAGTATAAAGTAAACACTTCCAGATAAATGATTAAATGTAAAATAATCAAAGCCAGTGCCTATAAATCTACCATATGGCAACACACAGCAGTTTCTCCATTACAGAACAGCATTATCAAAAGACAACATCAATACATTTGGCAAAACTAACGCCCTAACATTGAAGAAACACTCAGATATATTCAATAAAGCAATTTGTGGGACAGATATTTCAGTCTGAAAGGGAAAAATCAAAGATCAGCAGGGTTAAAACCTCCTTGGGATTCAAGAAAGCATATCAGTTCACTAAAACAAACACAAATGTCCGAACCAAACATCCCACTCGTTTACATGCAACTAAAACGAAGCACACAAACAGTCAAAGTGGTGATTGTTCGGCTGATATTGCATTACAGACCGGTATAAACCTTATTAATAATGTGCTCGTGGGAGAAAATGATTGATGAGTAGCAGTTTGTACTGTAAATATGAGCCCGCAGCACCTAAAACTGATGTTTTTCTGTGAGCTGCATCTGTTTATATGGTCTAAAGGTGTTCGTTCTGATCGCTTTTCATGCAACTGATCATCCCTGAGAAGCTTTTTCAATTCACACGCAAAAAAAAAAGCATCATTCCTTATGAGTAATGCTGAGGAAAAACTAGGATCGGTTGTTATTTTTCTGCTAAAGCACTGAGTTCTCCTGGGTGTGTGGGTTTCTCTGTAACACAACATTGGTGTGTTAATAAACGCTCTAGGTTGCTATGCATCGTTCCATTAGCATGCATTCAAAAGCCCTTTCCTGCAGAGCAAATGTTAGATTTATTCTGCCAAAAACGCAGGAACAATTGTTTCCATGGGCTAGATGTTTGATTCAATTCTGATGAAGAGTGTATGAAGTATTGCTTTGGGGAATGAGGGATGTAAAATGTTGATGGAGCTGATAGTGATTGGCCGGATGCTTAAATGAGGTGAAGCTATTGCAAGATTTAATTTCATCCAATGAAGAGGAAAACTATAATAAAAGTGCACAGATTTTTTGCTTTTTTTATTTATTATTTTTCGTTTGGGTTAGTCTCTATTTCAGAGGTCGCCACAGAGTGATGAACCGCCAACTATTTTAACTACTGAAAAACACCTGTATATTCACACTCATACACTACGGCCAAATTAGTTAATCAATTCCCCAATACCACATGTGTTTGGACTGTGGGGGAAACTAGAGCACCTGGAGGAAACCCACACCAACACAGGGAGAACATGCAAACTCCACACAGAAATGCCAACTGACCCAGCCAAGGCTCGAACCAGCGGTCTTCTTGCTGTGAGGCCACAGTGCTAACCACTGAGCCACTGTGCTGGCTATTTTTCTTTTTAATGATGAGATTGAGGGCTGACTTTATGTCTGTAAAGCCCAAAATAAAATAAAATATTCTAAAACTAAATAAAATGAAGTAATAAATAAAATTATAAAATAGCATAAAAATAAACAGAAGTAATAATATAAACAAATAAAAATAAATAAAAAATACATATAAATAATAATGTGGGAAAATTTAAAAACAAAAAAATCTACTTAAATAAAAAAAATTAAATTAAATTGAAATAATATTAGAAAACAAAAATAAATTGATAATAACAAATAGATTCATAATAAAATGCTTCATATTTATTATATGAATAAGTAATTCATTCATTCATTCATTTTCTTTTTAGCTTAGTTCGTTGATTAATCAGGGGTCGCCACAGCGGAATGAACCGGCGAAAAAGTAATTATTAAAAAAAAAAAAAAAAACACAAATAAACAAAACTAAAATTTAAAAATAAAAAGCAGTTCAGGCCGGGATTATTTCAGTCACAAACAAATATTATGTTATGTTAAATTTCTATGAGAATATATGAGAATTTATTAATTTAAAATTAAATTTAATTATTTGTATAATGCGACACAGTGGCTCAGTGGTGGTGACAGCAAGTAGGTTGCTGGTTTGAGTCCCGGCTGTGTCAGTTGGCATTTCTTTATGGAGTTTGCATGTTCTCCCCATGCTGGCGTGAGTTTCCTCAGGGTTTCCCCTATACAGTTCAAACACATGCACTATAGGGGCATTGATTAATTAAACTGGGTGTAGTGTATGAGTGTGTGAGAATGAGTGTGTATGGGTGTTTCCCAGTACTGGGTTGCAGCTAGAAGGGTATTCATTGTGTAAAACATATGCTGCTATAGTTGACGGTTCATTCCATTGTGGCAATCCCTGATGAATAAAGGACTAAGCTGAAGGAAAATTAATAAACGAATTTAATTCAATGTAGGAAAAAAATAATAGTAAAATAATAATAATAAGTTCAGAGATTATTTCGCTTTATAAAAATTAGATTCTGTGCTGACTTTTGTCTGTAAATAAATAAAAAAATTAAGTAAAAATAAATAACAATAAAAAATTAATGACTTAAAATCTTAAATAAAATTTAAAAATAAACAAATAAATAAAAACAACAAATAGAAAAAGTAGCAATAAAAATAACACAACAACATTTAAATTACATAAATTAAATAAAAAATAAATAAGGAAAAATTAAAATTTGCAATACACACACACACACACACACACACACACACACGCAAACACACACACACAAACACAAACACAAACACACACACACACACACACACACACACACACACACACACACACACACACACACACACAAAGGTAATTATTCCTATTGTTTTTAAATATTATGGGTAATTTTGAAATTTGCATGGTAACAAGTGTTTGGCATGTCATCCAGCATTAAAGCAAGTGAAATTATATACCCTGACTATTTCTTTTAAAGAATTTAAATAAGTATTGGGTTAGAGTTAAATCTATGCTATTTTAACCCAACACAGATGACTGTTCAGAATGAGCACATTTGATTTGTGGTTTCACCAGCTGTGTGATTCCTTTTAAATCGAATCTACTTTGTGTTTGCAAGAAACTGCTGCTGCAGAATATCAAGGTTCAGTGAGGAAACAGACGAGCATGAAAACTGCTGTCATGAACTCAAAGCTGAAATCAAATAAAAGTGCCCTATTAAAAGAAATACACTCAAATACAGTGAAAACATTAAATTGAATTACTCTTATTACTGAAATAAAATGAACACAAGCTGAATAAACTATTGGTTTTAAATTCATTTGTCCTACTGTGTTCATTAAAGTGTTGCAAGCCATGAACCAAATCAATCGTCCACATGGAAAATTACCAATATAGATTTTTAAGCACACAAATCTATATCTAGTTTACTAAGAAATACCCATATATACAAATATTTCACTATTTCAAAAGCATAGCGGGACTAAACAATATTATTTAAAGCACTTAATGTTAGTAGGCGGAGCTAAATCTCTATTAATTCCTTACTGTAACTCTCTGATTGGTGGATTTCCAGTTGTGCATCATTGGTAATGCAATATAATCTGCTATAAATCATTATCGCTTTATCATGAATGTGAACAGAACAAAAGGACACACAGTCAATGAACTACCTCAGAGCTTAAAACAGGCCTGCTTTCAAAGCTTCATCAGATACTGCTGTAAGTTAGTCTCCCTATGGAGAAAATGAATAGAGATTTTAGCTCCAGAACTCCATTATGTGTCATATTATCTCCTTTATAAGCATCTGTTTCCTGCTCTAGAGTCTGCCAGGGTTATCATTCACTCTGAGAAACAGATGAACAATCCTTTATCTAAAATACACTCCTTTAATAAGAGATTTGAAGATCACTATTACAAAAAGAGTCAATCAGAGTTGAGAATCTATTCAAATAAACAGCAATTGCATGTAATAGTTTGGGGCTCCATTGTTAATTGCTGCATTTATAATTAAAGCAATGTAATAGAAATCCCTATATATACAGTCAAAAGTGAAAACTTAATTACATCTAAACAAATGTCATTCTTTCAACTTAAGTTTTCAGTAATAAATTAAGGAGAGAAAAATAAAGTTAAATTATGTCTAATAATTTCATTTTTTTTTCGATGTACTTGACAGAATGAGCTGTGGATTGTTTATCCATAAAATAATTGTATATATAATTGCATTCAATTGAAATTGCAATTAGTTCAGCAAGCCACAGTTCAATACGTAGTTTTAATGCACCAAAAGCACACAGAATGCTCGGTGTATGTTTTATAGCTGCATTATGCAGGATTCTGGAAACGTACCATCTTATATTCTTTCCATGTTTTCTGGAAATCCACAGTGCCGTCTTCACGCTTCTGGATCACCGTCCAGCCTCCGCCAGCAGACTCCATCACACAGTACACCTGAGTGAAGATTACACACACACACACACACACACACACACACACACACACACACACACACACACACACACACACACACACACACACACACATTATAATAATTTATATTGGTCCACATAAAACTTTTTTTTTTCAAGGACACACAGAAAGACACAAACACACACGCAATATATGTGTACTGGAGCTCATGGATATTTCTACATCCTTCTAACAACAAGAGAACTCCCCATTAACTCAGTTACTTCTCCAAACAATGATTAGCGGAGTTATGGAGATCAAAGCTCTGGCGAACACACACACACACACATACACACACACCTGGTTGATATCAGACACACTCCCACACACAGCTGAACACACACCAGCCTGGTTGCAATTAATGCAATCACTCACTGTCTGGAGCAGCACACATCACTCACAGATGCAGTCGCTTTACATCCACAATGAAAAAGAGAGAAATGAACCTCAGCATACTTAAACAAACATAATGAATAATATAAAATAAAACAAATAACAGACAAAATAAATCAGCAAGTTGATGTTACTTTCACTTCTCTTTTAAATTAATAAAAAAATATGAAGAATTTCATTAAAATAGCAAAATAAAATAAATACACAAAAATAATATTAATATATAAATAATAAATAATTAATCATAATTAATAATAAATAATAATAATAATAATAATAAAATAAACAAAAAACAAAACAAAACAAAATAAAATGAAATAAAATAAACTAAACAATATAAAATAAAACAAAACAAAACACAAAAAACAAAACAAAACAAAATAAAATGAAATAAAATAAAAAATAAACAAAATAAAAAAAACTAAACTAAATTAAATAAAACAAAACAAAATAAATAAAAAATACTTAATAAAATGAAATAAAAAAAATTTAATAAAATAAAATAAAGCAAAATAAAACAAAACAAAACAAAATTAAATTAAGCTTAAATTAAATTAAATCTAAAGTTTTGATTACTTTCAATAGAATATATATATATATATATATATATATATATATATATATATATATATATATATATATATATATATATATATATATATATACACACACACACACACACATATATATGTATGTATGTATATATATATATGAAAAATATTCAAGTAAAAATGTTTTAAAAAACATGTCATTTTTTCCCTTATTTTATGTTTTGTTTTATTTTATTTGGTTTTGTTTTATTTTTTTATTTATTTATTTATTTTTTGTCTTGTTTTGCCTTTTCTGTGTCCAAAACAAACGCAATACAAATTTTAACGTATCACAATGCTCAGACCATCTAAAACCCAACTTACAAACAGACTGAGTCTCCCCTTTACCTTTGTTTCAACAAAGATTTATTGAATAATTTACCTTTTTGGTCTCTTGTGGGCTAATATTGATGGTGTAAACTCCGTTTTTCTGGAAGCCTGCTTGATAAAGATCAGCACAATCCCGAAACTTTCGCTCCTCGTCAGCCTGCTTGGTGCTGTTCGGTTCCACTGAAAACACACAAAACACACGTTTATATCAATGCACACACCAGAAGACCACCACAGAACTATTTTCAATATCTTTTTAGATCATATTTTAATATCTTTTATAATCTTTTTAAAATATATTTGCAAGTCTTATATTTTTCAAAGCGTCTCCTACAGCATGTTTAAATAAAAAGGTCAGCAAACATTGTCATTTTCTTAGAATATGCATTTAACATTAGACAGAATGATATAAGAATAATTTTACAATGCTTTCAAAATGATTCATTTGATTCGGTCTGTAAACCCCTCCCCTTTCTATAAGCCAGCTCTGCTGTGATTGGTCAGCTGAGGCAAGTCTATTTTTATTCATCTTTTTATGTCTGAAAAAAAAACACTAATTTCAGTGTTCACATGTCACAGGAGGTGGGAATTATGCAAATAAGTTACTTTGATTATGTCAATGTATTAAGAATGATTTAAGAATCATTTTGCGATGAATTCAAAATGATTCATTTGAATCAATTCAGTGTTTAAGGTCTCCCCCTCTTATAAGCCAGCTCTGCACTGATTGGTCTACTGATCCATGTCTATTTTCGCCCATTTTAGAGTGTTCATATGTCACAGGAGGCTGGGATTATGCAAATTAGTTACTTTTATCAAATTGATGTAGATCAGTAGCAGGCAAAAGAATATAAAATATAACGATTCATTAAAGTGAATCAGAGTCAACTCTTTCTTTTAAAGAAGATATTTTTATTTATTGTCTTGTTTTTTAATTAAAAACATCTGCATTACAAACTACAAATTATAAATTATACATATTTAATTTAATAATATATATTTTAAAAGACTGGCTGATTTGAGCCACTGTGAATCCATAGTTACATCCCTTAATTCAATAAAAAGGGTTTAAGGTGGAATGTTCTGGATCTGGACCAGAAATCGCTCCTAGAAAGGCGTCACGAGCATATATATGTTTATATGCATACAAGAGGATTATTTATGAATGCATAATTATGACTGACAGCGAGTGTACAGTATTTATTTCTCCAGCTTCTGTCAGCAGGTCTGCATGGAGGGATGTGTATAAAACCAAACCTGCTTCATGTTACAAACCAGAGCCAAATATATAAGCAGAGCAGAAAATGACACGGCTGCACAATATCACAACTAATAATGTTGTAAAATAATGGACACTGCAGAATAAATCACACGTCCAAAAACAAATCATCTCAGCCTTCCGGAGATAACGGAATTAATAATACACACAGCCACGGAGAATTATAAATATTGTATCAGTTTTCATGCAGTTTTTCAAATGGGCTTGGAATTATATTTAAATTAAGCCTCACAATACATTCGTGTCTGTTTTGACCTGAAACAGATGCATAAAAATGTCTTTAAAAAACCCTGGAATGCACTGAGAGAGCGAAACATTCAAAATGATTTAAGATCTGCTTAATTTTACTTGCAAAAACACTTTAAAACACCTAGGTGTCATTTATTCATTATTTCATTAACTCATCCACCCTTTCTTTCATTTATTCACCCATCCATCCATCATCCATACATCCTTTCATTCATTCAGTCATCCATTCATACATTCATCCATACCCTTCCATTCATCTATTCATCCATCCTTTCATTCATTCATTCATTCATTCATTCATTCATTCATTCATTCATTCATTCATTCATTCATTCATTCACTCATTCATTCATTCAATCATTCATTCAATATTAAACCCATCCACACACCTATTTGTTCATCTTTTCATTCATTCATTCATTCATTCATTCATTCATTCATTCATTCATTCATTCATTCATTCATTCATTTATTTATTTATTTATTTATTTATTTATTTATTTATTTATTTATTCATTCATTCATTCATTCATTCATCCAATCATCCACCCATCCTTTTATTCATTCCTCCTACATGCATTCATACATCCATCCATTCATTAATGTATCCATATTTTCATTCATTCATCTCAACCGTCATCCATCCATCGTTTAATTCATTCATATACCCATCTATCCAATCATCCATCCATCCTTTCAGTCATTTATTATTTCTTTCATTCATTTATTCCACTTATTCATTCATTCATCCACACATTCATTAATTTATCCATATTTTCATTCATCCATATTTTTTCAACCATCATCCATCCATGCTTTCATTCATTCATCAACCCTTCCATACATTCACCCATCCATGCAATCATCAATCCATCCTTTCATTCATTCATTCATTCATTCATTCATTGATTCATTCATCCATCCATCCATCAATCAAACAATCCATACATTTATACATCAATATCCTTCCATCCATCCTTTCATTCATTCATTCATTCATTCATTCATTCATTCATATATCCATCCATCCATCCATCCATCCAACAATCCATTCATCTATACATCAATATCCTTCCATCCATCCTTTCATTCATTCATTCATTCATTCATTCATTCATTCATTCATTCATTCATTCATTCATTCTTTCATACATTCATTCATTCATTCTTTCATACATTCATTCATTCATTCATTCATATATCCATCCATCCATCCATCCATCCATCCAACAATCCATTCATCTATACATCAATATCCTTCCATCCATCCTTTCATTCATTCATTCATTCATGCTAGACACATTTTTAATTAATATTTATGCTATATTTATGTACTATTTTTATATTTTTTGCTAATTAGCAATGATTTATTTTGTACATTTGCATTAAAAAGTACAAATTTGTATCAAAAATTAATATTTTAATAAATTTCAAAGTATTTCTGTTGTTTTTAAATCAACGAAACGAAGCAAACCGTGAGAACATGCAGACTTTTTCCACATCCACTCTATCAGAATTGTCTGATCAGACACAATATGGTTTCGTTTATGACTGCTGTACACAACACTGATCGCTCATGTCCAAACTACAACGTGAAAATCAGCTTTTTAATGGATTACGAGATCTTAAAAGGCATTTTCTGCTGTATTATCGGGATGATCCTCCTCCAGCGACTGACATATTTCCACAAGTGTGAAAGTGTTTTAATCTCCGCCAGCAGCTGCGTCTCTTTCCATCTGCAGACAATTACGCCGCCGATATTTTGAAACCAAGCAAGAGTCTGCGGACAAAATACTACAAGCTATAAATTTCAAGTTCCTGTTATAACAAGTGGTTTATATTTACCCGCCGCGTCCCTGTTATATAGAACGACATTCCTTCCGTTTCACCTCTGCTAAAGAGCCGATCTCAGTTTTCACATTGCTGTTGTTTTTTTTATGATGGAGAAGGAAAGATGGCACTGTTAAATGAGACATGTCAGAGTTGTTTGGGCAGAACTTTGATCTATATAGACTGCTCTTCCTTCTGGGGTTGTATTATTATTATTGTGACATGGATCTCATGCTGTGACAGGTTGACTTCTGATACAATAAAAGCCCAGCTGTGTCACACTATTGCTATTTAACAATCCGGCAGAAGCTGCAAATGCACATGATTCAGTGGTAAATAATGCATCTGTGTTTGTTGAAACAGGGATTCATTAAGATAAATATAATATATGAAGTTTAATAGGTATATGATGAACACTGTATAACTGAAATAATTTATGATTCATGAATTTATTAATTAATAAGTTAAAATTAAAACAAGTTTACGTAACAGACATAAAAAGTAGATATGTAAAAATACAAATAAAACAAACATTATAACATAATAAATAATAAAATAAAAATGTGCTATTAATACTGTATATACGGCATAATAAATAAACAAGTAAATAAATAAATACATTTACCAAATATGATAATAATTATAGGATAATATTATAAAATAATAATAAAAAATCTAAATAAATAGTATTTATTAATTAATTAATTTATTTGTTTCCATTTTTGTAGTTTTAATTATATATATATATATATATATATATATATATATATATATATATATATATATATATATATATGCATATTTGTATATAATATTACAAATTTTAATAATATTATGGTGAGAACTCCACTGTGATGTTTGCAAAAACAGGGCAATCTGACAAGGTCTGGGTGCCCATTAGCATCTCTGTGACATGTAAATCTTCCCTAAGCTGTGGTAAATGGAGCCATTAAACAGCTTGTGTCCTGGCTCAAAACACTATATTCAACAATATTTATTTACATGTGGTTCAGCTGGGAGTTTAGTTTGGAACAAGCTGATGTGAAAAGAACATCCGAGCAGAGAGACTTTATAAATCAGGATTCTCCACACGCTCCATTAAACAAAGCAGAGATTAAAATAAGCAAAAGAGTGAAGATTCAGAGCGAAACGAAAACCCAAACTACTGGACTGCATCTTCACACACACACACCGCAGAGACGACGGTGACGTTTCTGAGCGAACAACACTGAAATAATGAGGATTTTAAAAACATTTGCTCAGCCATAAACCATCTGAATCATAATGTGTGGTTAAACCCAAAAATCACATTACCTTTTCTTATTTACACGCAGGCCTGAGTCATAATCGGCCTCTAGAGAACATCGTTTACAGACGGAAAACAATATTCTGCTTTTTTAATACGCTAAAAATGATTGATGCCATCGGGTGAATAATAATCAGCAATTTGGGATTCATTTCAGCCAATCAAAGTGCAGAACAGTCCTACCAGTGCTCATCTAAACTGTGCTTACGTTAGATTCGAACTTCAAATTATATTTTTGCAAATAAATGCTATGCAATTATGAACCCGCTACAATCTGGCGAACACACAGATGCTAAATAGAGGCTGTGTTTACATACACTTTCAGCTGATCTGTGCTAGTTTACAAGGATATTAAGGTTAAATACATGAACAATGGTGTAATTTGTTGCAGATTGTTTGCTTTCTGCCTCATTTAGTGCTTTGATAGAACAGCTTTGCTAATTTAGTGAGCTTATGATTTCAGAGTCTTGGACTACATTGGAAAGCTGCTAAAACACACTAGCAACATGTCAGCAAAGTGCTAAAACATGCTAACAACATATTAAAAAGGAAAGAACTTGCTTGAATTTATTTACAGCTTTTTAATATTTGTTAGCAATGAGCTAAATATGTTAGCAAAAATGGCAGAAAATGTTATGTTGATATACTAAACTAATATGGGTAAGAAATGTGGTAAACATGTCAAAATATGAAAACATTATGCTTGCTAACAACATGATATCACTTAAAAATGCTAATAGGATATTAAAATGTTTTAACATCATGCTAGTGATGTGCTAAAATATTTTAGCAATGTTTAAAGCTGGATAAAATATGCAAAAGACTGCAAACAATGGTTAAAACATGTTATGTTGTTAATCGCCTGTTAAGCATGCTAGCAATGTTTGTTTTTTATTTCAGAGTCTGACTACATTAGAAACCTGCAAAAACATGCTAGTGACACGTTGAACTGTGCTAATAACACATTAAAAAGGAACTAACTTGCTAAAGCATGCTAACATACATGCTTAGATTTAAAATGTATTAGCAATGAGCTAAACGTGTTAGCAAAAGTGGCAGAAAATGTTATGTTGATATATTATACTAATATGTGCAAGAAATGTGTGAAAACATTATGCTTGCTAACCATTTGATAAAACATGCAAGCAACTTGATAACACCTAAAAATGTTAATAGGACAATAAAACACTAACTTCTTGATAAAACATGCCAGTGATGTGTTAAAATACTTTAGTAACATGTTTAAAAACTGGATAAAATATGCTGCACAGACCGCAAACTACTCTCAAAACATGCTTCATTTTAATAGCTTGCTAAGCATGCTAACAATGTAATTTTTTAATTTAGAGTCTTAAACTACATTAAAAACCTGCTAAACACACTAGAAACATGTCAGTAAAGTGCTAAAACAGCTAGTGACATGCTAATAAAATATATATAAAAAATAACCTGCTAAAATTTTATTTACAGCTTTCTAAAATCTGTTAGCAATGAGAACTGCAAAGACTGCAAACTACTGTCAAAACATGCTATGTTGTAAACAGCTTGTTAAGCATGCTAGCAGTGTTTATTTTTTATTTCATTTTATTAAACTACATTAGAAAACTGCTAAAACACACTAGCAACATGTCAGCAAAGTGTTAAACAAGTTATTGACATGCTGAACAAATCCATTAACATAATAAAAAGGAAATATTATGCTAAATCATGCTTACAAACATGCATATTCTATTTACAGCTTTCTAAAATCTGTTAGCAATCAGCTTAACATGTTATTAAAAGTGGCAAACATGCCAAAGTGTGAAAACATTATACTTGCTAACAGTTCGATAATACATGCTATCAACTTGATATCACTTAGAATGCTATTAGGATAGTAAAACACTTTAGTTTTTTTGTCAAACTTCTTGACAAAACATGCTAGTGATGTGCTAAACTATTTTAGTGACATGTTTAAAAACTGGATAAAATATGCTGAAGACTGCAAACTACTCTCAAAACATGCTACAAATAACAGTTTGCTAATCATGCTAACAATGTAATAAATATATATTTCAAAGTCTCAAACTACAAAGAAAACCTGCTAAAACACACTAGCAATATGTCAGCAAACTGCTAAAACATGCTAGTGACACGCAGAACCATGCTAATAAAATATTAAAGAAAATAACTTGCTAAAACATGCTTGATTTTCTTTACAACTTTCTAATATTTGTTAGCAATGAGCTAAATATGTTAGCAAAAATGGCAGAAGATTTTATGTTAATATACTATATTAATATGTGCAAGAAATGTGTTAAACATGTCGAAGTGTGAAAACAAAATGCAATCAAAGTTTGAAAACATGCTAGCAACTTGCTAACATTTTAAAATTCTAATATGATTTTAAAACATTTTAACTTCTTGAAGACATGCTAGTGATGTGCTAAAATATTTTAGTAACAAGTTTAAAAGTGTATAAATATGCAATAAACTTGCTAACATATTAAATTGGTAACATCGTATTAAAACATGCAAAACATACTGCCAAAAACATGCTAAATTGTCAACACCTTGGTAAGCATGCTAGCAATGTTCAACTTACTGAAAAAAAACATGCTTAAAGGTTATCAAACTTGCTAACGAGTTGACAATGCATCAATACATGCTATGTGTTGAAAAAATAAATACAGCCATATTAAATGGCTAAGACATGTTACAAAAATGTAATCAATGTTTGAGCACATGCTAGAGATCTGCTAGACCCTGTTCACAACCCAACTTATGACCTAATAATTTAATAAAACTTGTTAACAACTCTATACTACATAAAAACGGCTGTTAAAACATGCTAACAACTTGATAAGGCATTATGGTGATGTGCTAAGAGTAGTTAAATTATGAAAAACAAGCTATAGAAACATAAGTTAACTGACAAAATGCTAGCAATTTTATGACAATCCTAGCAACGTTTTAACATATTGCTACAACTCATACAGTCTTGTATGACATGCTAAATTGCTAACAACTTGTCAAAACTAGTTAGTAACAAGTTGGTAACATGTTAAAACATATTTGCACGCTACATTTTAAACATGCTAATAACATGGCCACCTATAAGCCTGTGCGCTTCCCTGTAGCCATTAGTTTGAGTGATTTATCGGCCTCTACAGTGCAGGGCTATGTATGCAGATCACTGCTTTGCTAATGTGCACAATTACACTCGCTTGTTAAAATCACTATGAAATCATGTCGATTTCCGCCAAACCGCAGTGAATGTAAACTGTATTTGAAACGCTCAATTGAGCCGCTAAACGAGCACCGTTGTGATGTTTTATTACAGCTTCAGGTCCAGACACAAATCAAGCGGGACTCAGAAACAGCCTCATTTGTGTGTGATTGGCTGATGGTGTGTGCTAGAAAGGGTGTGTGCCAGCCGTGTTCCCTCAATGTGTTTTCTTCTGGAGTATTTGTAATGCAATGTGTATTTATATAGCGCATTTATTGTGTATGGCAACCATGCACTGATTAGTTTTACATTAGTAAAATGTCTGCATGAACACTTTGCATGTACAGGACTTTTGCCAGTGTGTAGTGGAAAGCAAACGGCAAAAGGTGCTGGTATCAATACTGAAAATGTTGATCAAAAATGCTTACCAAATGTTTATTAAAAATGCCTTATATGTTTAGTTTACAATACCTATAGTTTTGTTTTAGCAGTTGTTTTGTGTTACAGAACTTAATAATTAATGTTTAAGAGTTTCTTTAAACATTTGCTTTTAAATGATGATGTTTTAATCTGGAAATTATTTATAAAATCACTTTGTCTTTCCAGTCATGCTTATTTTCATAGATATTGTAATAAAGAAGGAGTTGTCCAACACTCAGTGGCATAGCAGACGGGCCCGCAAGGCACGCACCGCGGGGGGGTCCCGCGTGATTAGGGGGCCCCATGTCGTCGCGAATTTCAATAAATGAAAATCTGGCAACCGCAATAATCAAACTCTTGGGAACAACTGTGGTCGGAACCAAAGTTCACAGGTCTGTGTTCTCTGAACTCCTCTCAAGCGGTGGACTACTTCATTCTGATTGCTTGCCGCCGAACCGCATCATAGCTCATACCATAAAGTTGACTTGATTTCAACTCTCCTCGACGCTCACACCGGAGAAGACGCGCCGCGCTGTTCCTCGCCGCCGGTTCTCATTAAAAATGAATGACTTCTGACTACTTTGATGCTCTCGCAGCTTTCGGTTTGTGATCGCTCCTCAGTTAGTGAAGGCTTCCCCGCGTTGTCGCTCCACCACGCCCCCTTTCCCGCTCCTCAGTTTGTGATCGCTCCTCAGTTTGTGAAGGCTTCCCCGCGTTGTCGCTCCACCACCCCGCCTCCCTTCCCCGCTCCTCAATTTGTGATCGCTTCCCCGCGTTGCTACACCAACCCTACACTGCGAAATTTTGCAGTTTTTATTTTAGCGTTTTTTTTTTTTAAGCATGACAGTAAAACAATAACACGGTTATGAATAACAAATCATGAGCTTTTTTGTTGTAAAAATTCATAATGATGACAAAAAATACACATTTTTGGATCTCTTTACTTCGGGGTGCAGCTGTGGCTAGTGTATTCTGGGAATTTTTTCTTACCACTTGGTTTCAAGTGTGGTCCAGAAAAGTCTTAGTGTGAAGGGGTGTATACTCCTTGCCCTTAAGCCTGGTTTATACTTCTGCGTCAAGTGACAGGCGTAACCAACGGCGCATGCAACGTGCGTAGCTGTGCATTTATACTTCTGCACGCTGTCTCTGTTGGTCTGCATTACACTTCCAAAACGCTAGTTGGCAGTGAGGTGTTGATGTGTCTCTGAGTCGAATTTCTTCGCCTGTGTTTTGTTCTTTCTGAACGCTTCCGGGATGTACAAGTGGCTCAAACTCGCTTATTTTGAGGCAGGAACCGGCGGACGTGCAACAACTTTAACTATGAGGTAAACACAAAACAAAACTTTCCATCCGGAGCTTCTTCACAGGACTCCACACTTGTAAACAATCACTCCATCAGGCTCACGACGCTCGCGCGTCTCTCAGTCCCGCCCAGACTCGTCAGCGCTACCAAGCCGACCAATCACAGAGCTTGCTCTATGCGTCCTTGCGACGTGTAGTTACATTTTTTGAGAGGTGCACGCCAGTGACGGTGACGGCCACGGCGAAGGGCTATGCGTCAGCGCCGTAGCATACGCATGCGCTTGACGCAGAAGTATAAATCCGCCTTTAGCCCTACGCCTTTAAGCTAAAGAGAACTGGGACACCACTACACCTTCACGGGCACGTGCAAAACGAGGGGTAAGGGGAAGGGCTAAGGGAGAGAATCGGGATTGAGCCTAAAGGTACAGCTTTTACAAAGGTACAAAACTGTACCTCAAGGAATTTATTTGTATCACCTTTTTCTCTGAGAGTGTACTGAATATCATACTAAAATCGTCAGCAATAAATCACAATTACAAAGTTTGATATAGGAAGAAGCCTAGTATTGAGCAATGATACACAAGGCAGACGTAGGGCTGGGGGTCACACCAGGGGTCATGAGGGTAATGAGTCCAGACCCCTGAACTCCTGCTGGTGTGAAGGAGAGCGTGAGGTCTGAACCGCAGATCGCTGCGCCTGTAACTCAATCAGCCCTGTCTGACACGCAGTCAACTGTTCACCACAGGCAGTGTGCTGGAGCGTGATAAGACACATCCGCTGAGCTCCACGGCACTGCTAAACATGATCATTCACCACAAAACCACACATTTCACACTGCAAAGGAAGACGCTTCATTCATTGATAACATGCATGCTGTGTAACAGGCCATTCCTATCTGAAGGTTTCTTCTTCAGCATGCTGTATTTTTAGTTCTGTTTCACTTCCTGCCTGACAGATGCTTTTTTCATGTCACGCACCATTATTTCTTGGAAAGGTTTACTACCAGAACTAACAGAGGTGGTCCAGACCAGCTTGGTAACAACAGGGAAATATCACGTAGCATATATATTTTGGATCTCATTTAGACCAGATCTAATTGATATGGTTTATATATCTAAGTTATAGTTTATCTATTTATAAACCCAGAAGCTCAGAGGAAAGAGATACCTAACAAACACTGATAAAAATTATATATATTATATCAATTATAATTATTTATGAACTAATAAATATAAATTCATATGAACCAAGGGATAACTAAAGTGTGCAAAGACAATGGATGAATGAATAATTTAATAAATTAATAAAATGCATCAATAATATTGCAAGGACATCTGCTTAAAATGTGAGCGAATGAATTAAAAAATGTAAATTAGCAAGAAAAAGGAGATAATTATTCATAGATCAAAATCTGACTTAATTATAAAGAAAGAAGGAAATAAAGAGAGCAATATTTATTCACAAAATAGATAATTTCAACTAACTCAATAACACAATAACCAACAATAACTAACTCACTAAGTAACCAAGCTACTAACTCACTAACTAGTAACCAACTAACTAACTCACTACTTAATTAATTGTCACTAACTAACTCACCACTAAATTCAATAACTAAGTAACTAACTCACTAAGTCACTAACTCCCTACATAACAAATAAGTTACAAATGAACTAACTCACTAAGTAACTAACTCACTAAGTCACTAACTCACTGAGTCACTAAATCACTAACTCACTAAGTAACTAAATCACTACCTCACTAAGTGACTAACTTACCAAGTCACTAAGTAACTGACTAACTCACTAAGTCCCTAACTCACTAAGTCACTAACTCACTAATCAACCAAGTTACTAACTAACTAACTAACTAACTAACTAACTAACTAACTAACTAACTAACTAACTAACTAACTAAATAAATAACTAATTCATTAAGCAGCTAAATCACCAAGTAACTAAGTCAACAAGTCACTAACTAACTAGTTCACTAAGCAACTAAATAAATCACCAAGTAACTAACTAGTTCACTAAGCAACCAACTAAGTCACTTAGTCACTAACTCACTATGCTGCTAACTCACTAAGTAACTAAGTCACCAACTAAGCCACTAAATCACTAAGCAACTAACTCATTAAGTCACTTACTCAATAAGTCACCAACTAACTAGTTCACTAAAAAACCAACTAATTCACTTAGTCACTAACTCAATATGCTGCTAACTCACTAAGTAACTAAGTAACAAAGTCACTAAGTTAATAAGTCACTAAGTAACCATGTAATAAGTCACCATGTCACCAACTAAGCCACTAACTCACTTAGTAACTAAGTCACTAACTCACCAAGTAACTAAGTCACTAAGTTAGTAACTCACTAACTAGTTCACTAAGAAACTAAATTATTCACTAAGTTGCTAACTCACTAAGTCACTAACTCATTAAGTAACTAACTAACTAACTAACTAACTAACTAACTAACTAACTAACTAACTGATTCATTAAGCAGCTAACTCACCAAGTAACTAAGTCAACAAGTCATTAACTACCTAGTTCACCAAGCAACTAACTAACTCACTAACTCGCCAAGTAACTAACTAGTTCACTAAGCAACCAACTAAGTCACTTAGTCTCTAACTCACTATGCTGCTAACTAAGTCAACAACTAAGCCACTAAATCACTAAGCAACTAACTCACTAAGTCAAAACTAAGCCACTAACTCAGTAAGTAACTAACTAAGTCACTAACTCACTAAGTCTCTAACTCACTAATTAACTAACTACCTAACTGACTGACTAACTAACTAACTAACTAGCTAACTAGCTAACTAACTAGTTCACTAAGCTACTAAATTACTGAATCGCAATCTCACTAAGCCACTAACCCACTATCTAACTAGTTTACTAAGCCACTAAATCACTAAGTCATCAACTCACTATGTAATAAAACCACTAACTGACTAACTAACTAGTTCACTAAGCAACTAACTCACTAAGTAACTAGGTAACTAAATCACTGACTCACTGACTCACTAAGTCATTAACTAATTGACTATATGTATGTATGTTTGCATGCATGTGATGTATATATATATATATATATATATATATATATATATATATATATATATATATATATATATATATATATATATATATATATATATGTGTGTGTGTGTGTGTATGTACATGTTTATGATCTGACATTATTTTATATCAATTTGAAACAAAATCCTGCCGTACCCATTAAAACTAAAAAAGTCTATAGTTCTCATAACATCATGCAGCACTCTCTTAAACATAATTCACATACATGCAGTCGCAAACATTGAAATCTTTGTGGCTCTAGTCTTCCGCTCTTGTTCATTTCTTGTTCACTTCCATTGATTTCTAGATGTTAAAAACAGCTTGTTATGCTGCTTGATGTTGCAAACTGTGTTCTTATTATATTATTCTACTTTTCATGTATAGTCATGAACACACTTGTTTGAAGATTAGTTTGACTGTTTTCTGTCGTCTATTAACCCCGGTCATTTCTCCCATAGGAAACTCAATGGGAATTTCTGATCAAATGAGCACATTTTTAGTTCGCAAAAGCTCAGTAGATGTGGTAGTGCGCTTACCTGCTGTAGCGGCGTCTTTAGCACAGAGGCTGAGGAGGCTGCGCATGCTCTCCATCAGGTCCTGCTGCTGTCTCTGAAGTGCTGTGCTGTTTCCGGTAGCTCTGCTCAGCTGATTCTCCAGCTCGCGGATCACTGAACTCTGTCTGCTGACCAGAGCCTGCAGGTCAGATTTCTCCGTCCGCAGAGACTCCAGCTCCTGACGGTGCCGATCCTCCAGCTCCTGCATCTTCTCCTCCAGAAACCTCACAAACACAACAAATGCACACGTTTATATGATAAACCACTTAAAGTTGGGGTCAAAATTATTAGCCCTGAATGAATGAATTATAATTTTATGAACTAATGTGAACTCATATGAGCTAAATATGAAATAAATGATCACATGAAAAAAATAAATGATTCATTCATAATGAATAAATAAATTAAACTATGAATGAATGAATGGATGGATGAATGAAACTATGAATGAATGAATGAATGAATGAATGAATGAATGAATGAATTATATTTTTATGGACTAATGTAAATTCATATGAACTAAATATGAAATAAATGATCATATAAAAAATACATGAATGAATGAAAGAATGAATTATATTTTCTATGAACTAGTGTGAATATGAACCAAATATGAAATAAATTATCATATGAAATGAATAAGTTATAATTTTTATGATCTAATGTGAACTCATATGAACTAAATATGAAATAAATGATCATATAAAACAAATAAATAATTCATTCATAATGGATAATCAAATAAATGAAACTATTAATGAATTTAATAATGAATTAATGAATGACTGAATGAAACTAATGAATGAATGATACTTTTTATGAACTAATGTGAATTCATACGAACTAAATATGAAATAAATTATCATATGAAATGAATGAATGAATGAATGAATGAATTATACTTTTTATGAACTAATGTGAATTCATATGAACTAAACATGAAATAAATGATCATATGAAACGAACGAATGAATGAATGAATGAATGATACTTTTTATGAACTAATGTGAATTCATATGAACTAAACATGAAATAAATTATCATATGAAATGAACAAATGAATGAATGAATGAATGAATGAATGAATGATACTTTTTATGAACTAATGTAAATTTATATGAACTAAACATGAAATAAATGATCATATGAAACGAATAGGCCTAAATGAATGAATGAATTATACTTTTTATGAACTAATGTGAATTCATATGAAATAAACATGAAATAAATGATCATATGAAACGAATGAATGAATGAATGAATGAATGAATGAATGAATGAATGAATGAATGATACTTTTTATGAACTAATGTGAATTCATATGAACTAAACATGAAATAAATTATCATATGAAGCGAACAAATGCATGAATGAATGATACTTTTTATGAACTAATGTGAATTTATATGAACTAAATATGAAATAAATGATCATATGAAATTAATCAATGAATAAATAAATAAATAAATAATTTATACTTTTTATCAACTAATGTGAATTCATATGAACTAAACATAACAATAAATGATCATATATAAAAAGAATGAATGAATAAATAAATAAGTTAAACACTGTGTGCCGTGTGTCCGCGGACGCGTCTCACCCAGTCATCAATGTAGGATTTCACAGCTGAGCTTGGCATTGGCAACCAGGTCTGCTTTGACTTTGGAAAGCACGTGCTCTCATGAATATTTAAGAAGCCGGCTCTTCTCATAGGATAAGAAAACTCCGCTATGAATAATAATGAGACACGGACGAGTCATCTTTGCACTTTGCACTACATCTTTGCACTATGTCGCCGATTTTGATCCGCCCCAAAAATCATTTTAAACCCGGAAGCTTTTTTTCCCCACAACTAAAGCTGACATTGTCTTAATAGTGCTCAACACACACAAATCTGTTAACATCTCAAAAAAGTGCTCGAGGGTTTCGTGAGCCTTTAAATAAAGTAATGGGAATATACAATATACAATAATAGAAGATATGTAGGTGGACATGTTTTATAGGAGGGCCTTATTTATGTTTTTGTTTCAAATGTATAGATGGATACTTATGTACATATTGTTTTTGTTTTCTTTGCTTTGTTTTCCTTGGTAATCTATTAACTACTGCATATGAACGTTTGAAAACATTTATGCTCTAAGTTTGTGTGTTTTGTAACTAGCTGTTTTTCTTATAAAGAGGTAAAAGCATTTGTTTGAAGCATGCTTTAAATGAACATATTGTGGAATCTACAGCAAATCAAGCCACAATTCTGAGTCACAACAATGTGCTGTAATAAAATGTAGGACATGTTTCCATTGGAGAGGCCAAAACAACATAGTTATTTTCATATAAAGTGCTTTTTATATAAATTGCTTAATACTCGGATGTCATGGTTTAAGTCATTTTTATGGACTTGGTAAGGCCAGCTTTTTGGCAGAATCTCAGAATCTCATTATTACTATGCTTTATGTTACACAAAGTTCATAGGAAACAGCCTCAAAGTGTCATATCAAAAAAACAAAAGGTTGAAATTTCAATATGACAGCAACTTTTATAACTAGAAATGTAGTTACAAATATAAAGGAATAAATGAATGAATGAATGAATGAAAGAATCGAGTAAACAAATAGTAATACTACCAATAAAAATGATGTCAATATTATAACTATCATTATAATATTTTGTTTATCCATCCATCCATCCATCCATCCATCCAACTATTCATTCATTCATTCATTCATACATTCATTCTTCTATGTAGAATTTATATGAACCCTGGTGCCAAATGAATGAGCGAATGAATTAATTAATTTGTTCATTTATTTATTAATTATTTTGAAATATGATTATTCATGATATTATTCAATGAAAATAAGAAGTATATTTTTGAGCTTATATAAGAAATAAAGATTTTACACAAAAAAGTTAAAAGCTGGACCAAAATCTGAATGAATGAATTAATAAATAAATAAATTGATGAATCAAATAATGTACGGATAAGAATAAAGAAATTAATGAATGGATGAACAAATGAATGAACAAACAAATGGATGGGAATGAGTGAATAAATGAATGAATGAACGACTTAATTAATTAATTAATTGGTGAATGAAAGAATGAATGAATAAATGAATTAATAAATAAATTGATGAATTTATAAATTGCTGAATTAATAAATAAATGAATGAATGAATGAATGAATGAACGAATGAATGAATCGATCAATTAATAAATTGATGAATAAATAAATAGATGAATGAAAGAAATGAATGAATGGACAAATGGGTGGATGAATTAATGGACTGAATGACTTAATGAATAAATGAAAGGATAAATAAATTGCTGAATTATTAAATTGATGACTGAAACAAACAAATGAATTAATGAATGAATTAACAAATGGATTAATAAACGGGTGGATGAATGAATGAATGAATGAATGAATGAATGAATGAATGAATGGAATAAATGAATTGATTAATATACGGATTAATAAAGAAATAAACAAACGAATCAATGAACAAATGACTTAACAAAATAATGAATGGATAAATAGATGGACGAATGAATGAATGAATGAATGAATGAATGAATGAATGAATGAATGAATGAACGAACGACTTATGTTTAAAAAAAGACTTTAAGCAACCCTGGACATATCAATGACACAAACATAACACAATTAATCACATTTTACCTGCATCAGCATATAATATTCTTCATTATCTCTGTAATCTGACAATCTGAACGGTTCTATGAAGCAACATTAACACAGTTTTCTACAGGAATCAGTCCCCGCTGCAAGCCTTTTAGCCCAAAAAAGACAAAATAAATAAACTGAGATGCATATATGTATCATAAAAATAACGTCATATACAAGTTCAGAGCCAGGACTGCCAGACTTCATCAAGATTTGATTATATTTTGATCTTTAAGTGTCGGTTTTCAAAGGCAGAAAAACTGGACACCGCTGTAATAAACCCTGATATAAATATAAGCGTCATTTACACTGCATACAAACACACACTGCTCATCTTTTAGCTCTGGGGACAAAACAATACGTGTGCTGGTCTTAAATCTGCAATGAGCATCTCAGAAATATGATGCACGCAGAGATTACTTCAACAAAGTTCAATATTTAAAGAATGCTACACTGATTATAGCTTGAAAGAGAAGAAAGTCATAACGTCAGTCTATATTATAGGATGAGTAATGTAAAAAACGCAGGGCTGCACACAATTAATCCACGTTATCCCTACACTAATTGATTACGTTAACACATTTAGGTGGATAAAACATAACAAACGATGGCTCAGTGGTTAGTACTGTGGTCTCACAGCAAGAAGGTTGCTGGTTTGAGTCTCGGCAGGGTCATTGATCATTTCTGTGTGGAGTTTGCATGTTCTCCCCATGTTGGTGTGGGTTTCCTCCAGGTTCTCCGGTTTCCCTCACAGTCCAAACACATGCGCTATAGGGGAATAGATTAACTAAACTGGCTGTAGTGTATGAGTGTGCAAGTGAATAAGTGTGTATGGGTGTTGCCCAGTACTGGGTTGCAGCTGGAAGAGCATCCGCTGAGTAAAACATATGCTGGAATACTTGGTGGTTCATTCCACAGTGGCGACCTCTGATAAGTAAGAGACTAAGCTGAAGGAAAATGAATGAATGAACATAACAAAATTAAGTTGTTCCTTCAAAACAATTTTAAGAACTGTTGAATGAATGAATGAATGAATGAATGAATGAATAAATGAATGAATGAATGAATGAATGAACAACAATGCCAGACAATCCTTTCTTAACTAGAAAGATATGAATGTTTGCATGCTTTCAGCAGCATCTATAAATCGCTGAATGAATGAATGAATGAATAAATGAATGAATGAATGAATGAATGAATGAATGAACGAACGAACGAACGAACTGATAAATGGGCAGATGAATGAATTGGATAGCTGAATGAATGAATGAATGAATTGATTAATTAATATATTGATGAATAAATAAATAGATGAATGAAAGAAATGAATGAATGGACAAATAGGTGGATGAATGAATGGACTGAATGACTAAATGAATAAATGAATGGATAAATAAATTGTGCTCCGGTTTCCCTCACAGTCCAAACACATGCGCTATAGGGGTACTGATTGACTAAACTGGCTGTAGTGTATGAGTGTGCAAGTGAATAAGTGTATATGGGTGTTGCCCAGTACTGCGTTGCAGCTGGAAGAGCATCCGCTGAGTAAAACATATGCTGCAATACTTGGTGGTGCATTCCAATGTGGCGACCTCTGATAAGTAAGATACTAAGGTGAGGGAAAATGAATGAATGAACATAACAAAATTAAGTTGTTCCTTCAAAACAATTTTAAGAACTGTTGAATGAATGAATGAATGAATAAATAAATGAATGACTGAATGAATGAACAACAATGCCAGACAATCCTTTCTTAACTAGAAAGATATGAATGTTTGCATGCTTTCAGCAGCAGCTATAAATCGCTGAATGAATGAATTAATGAATGAATGAACGAACGAACGAACGAACGAAAGAACGAACGAACGAACGAACGAACGAACAAACGAACGAATGAACTGATAAATGGGCAGATGAAAGAATTGGATAGCTGAATGAATGAATGAATTGATCAATTAATATATTGATGAATAAATAAATAGATGAATGAAAGAAATGAATGAATGGACAAATAGGTGGATGAATGAATGGACTGAATGACTGAATGAATAAATGAATGGATAAATAAATTGTGCTCCGGTTTCCCTCACAGTCCAAACACATGCGCTATAGGGGTACTGATTGACTAAACAGGCTGTAGTGTATGAGTGTGCAAGTGAATAAGAGTGTATGGGTGTTTTTTAACTAGAAAGATATGAATGTTTGCATGCTTTCAGCAGCAGCTGGGCTCAAAGAAGAGATCACTGGGAATTAAAGCTTGGTTCTGACAGTAACACACACGTCCCATCAGACCAATCAATACACAGAGAATTGGAAACTCTTCCAAACGTTTTGCATTGCACAATCCATCTTCACACGGGACAGAGTTTAGCGCTGGGTCAGAGGACACGGTTCAGGGTTTTGGCCGGTTTCTATGCATCGTACGAGACTGAGCTGAAGTCTAAGAGTCTTGTGCTGTCAGGAATTGAAAATCATTTGGTGTAATGATCTGTCCTGTGGTTCTGGCACATGCAGGATAGAGTGTTTCCTCAAATTCACGAGCGAGAGAGACTTGAACATCTGCATTGGCAGGTCAAACAGCATAATAGAAAAGAGTGTGTGCTTGTTGTGCTTCATTTTAAGCAGGAACAAATAGAGTAGCAGCATTATTAACCTGCAGGGCTCTACATTAACACCCACCAACCCGCGGGTAGATTTCCCCAAAAGCGGGTAGATTTTCACTCTGGCGGGTTAGACAGCCGCTCCCACTAACCACTTTGGCTGATTGGAAATCATTTTTACATTGTACTTTTCTTAACGCAGGGTTCGACAATAAGGATGGCCCAAAATGTGATCGTAGAATCGAGAAGCAGCACGACTGACAAAAGTAACTGTGTTCACGCAAGCTAAAGCAGGTGAATACCTTATGACAGGATGATTACTCGCGTGCACAGGTGATGTGATGCGCGCGACTGTTAAAAAGCACACACTCCCGTTTACTTGAGCGAAACAACCGTGTGTATAGAGAAAGTGCAACTGGTGCGATCGCTCTCTCTGTAATGGAATAGACAAAAATGCTGATGCACCCACAGTCCTGCTGCTTTCAAGAGCTCAAGATTGAAAAAATATATATACATACATCCTTTTGTGAGCAGCAGCAGTCACTGCTTTCACTTTAATTACTCTTTGAACAAATTCACAGGCCTATAGTGATGGGGCGTTCAAGAACGATTCGTTCATTTTGACTCGGGAACTATAAGTCCTCTCAGGGAGCGATTCGTTCATCCGCGCGTGCACAAAATTGTGCAGGTGGTATTGTTCATTTCAAGTCTTCATCACATTTCAAGTCGTACATCGCGGAAAGGCAGAAGCCAATCATATGCATTTAGAGCCGGAAAAATAATGGAACCGTTTATCTCTCAAGTACTCTATCGGGTCTGAGTCACTTGTTGATCACGGGCCAATCATACACGTTTAGAGCTGGAAAAAGAATTGAACCGTTCATCTCTCGAGTCCTCGGGTTTGAGTCACTCTGTCACGTAAATAACGAACGGCTCAAGACTTGAAAGGTAAACTAATTATCATGGCTCATATAGGCTCAGACTGTTTACATTAAGATTATATGTGACTGCCAGTGTAACGTTAACGAAAAATAATTAAACCATAAATGCATAATCTAGTCAGAGTATAGAGGTTATTGTTGGTATTATTCGTTTAATTTTCAGCTTTTTAGAGTTGTTTTTGGTCCCCCATATTTTGCTGTGTCAGAAAATAAGGTATATTTTATTTCTGCATAGTGCACATGTATGAATATAATACCATAAGTGTCACCTATCACTGTGCATCGCCTGTTATCACCTATGAATTAACAGATAATTGTTTACCAGAATGCGTGATTGACATGGGGCTTCAGCATCAGCGCTTGAAGCAGGGCAAGTCTAAAGTTGGAATTGAATAAAATTAGTCCGCAATCGGCTATTGTCTGAGCTGGGGTATTTGCATGAAGCAATCGGATAGGCACTTGCAAACCTGAGAAATTCCCAACTTCTGCAGTGAGCAATACCACTGAAGCAACTCAGATGGATCCACAATTCAGTTCAGCAACGCTTGACGTCACCCGTTCAAAGTAAATGGGAAGCATTGACGCTGAAGCCTTGCGCGAATAATAACTCTAACAATGTACTCTAGCAAAATAAAGTATGAAAATTGATTTCATGTCAAATGTACTATTGAAAAATTAATATTGCCCTGGGTAATTTAACAGCAAATGTTGATTTTTATTTATTTATTTTATTTATTATTATTATTTTTTTTTTTGTCGTGTGAGGATCTTTAGGGTGCTCCAACCCCAGAGGAGTCTAGTATGGAGCCAGATCAGAGTCAAAAAAATACATTTACAAAATAAAATTCTGACATGCACACGCAACACAATTCCCATGTACAAAATCCAAAGTGTAAATTCAAAACACAATTAATAAATACAACACACAATTTGTGAATTCACAAGTAAAAATCATGAATATTTGCATCAAATGAATTGAATTTGTGTATATGATGAACTGTGTTTCTTATTATAACATTATAAGTGTCACCTATCACTGTGCATTACCTGTTATTGCCTATGAACTAACAGTTGAATACAGTAAATAGTGAATAGAGTAAACAGTGTAGATTCATTCATTCATTCATTCATTTTCTTTTCGGCTTAGTCCCTTTATTAATCCGGGGTCGCCACAGCGGAATGAACCGCCAACTTATCCAGCAAGTTTTTTTACGCAGCGGATGCCCTTCCAGCGACAACCCATCTCTGAGAAACATCCACACACACATACACACACACTCTCATACACTACGGACAATTTAGCCCACCCAATTCACCTGTACCGCATGTGTTTGGACCAATGACTGTAAAAATATGGACGACGCGACAGCCCTTTTTCCCATTGAACGCCTTGAGGGCAAAACGCCTGCTTGACGGGCACAAACTGTCGCAAAAGACTGCTGAAATTGGAGCCAGACATGCGCAGAAGGATTGTCTGATGGAGCCAGAGGAGGAGCCGCGAAAATGAGCGGAGTCGAGCTTCCAACCAAACGCTTTATGTAAAATCAACCACGCCCCCCGAACTTCTCAGCATGCGTTTGCTGTCATATCAACACAAATGGATGTAATAACGTTAACAAATATGAGGGTTTTATATATTCAATCGCGCCAGCTCCGGGCCGCAGCGCATAACTTACTCGCGGCGTCGCGGGCTGATTCCGGCTCGCATGCGGCAGCGCCTGCTCGCTCGGCCGCCGCATCTGGCTCGATTGACTCGGGCTGGAATTGGGTAGTGAGTCCAGGCATCCGGAGTAGGTCCAGCAGAGGTAACATTAGACAGTCTGAGCTCTAAGGGATAAGTCTCCGGCAGGCGAGAATCTAGCCGAAACTGTGTTTTGCTATCTGGGTGGCTAGGCGTGTATCAGCAAACTAATAAAGCCCGAAAAAAGCCCTGAACTTAGCGAATAAACAGTGTTCCACCAGATCATGTATGTCAGAAACTATAGTTTACTGCTGAACTCATTTTGTCATGGTAAAATAACACAGAAATCGAGTAATAACACTTCAGTCTCCTGCCGAAGATCAGACGCCGCGCTTTGAGAAACTGTCAATCACAGCTGTCAATCACGATGACACGCCCAGCATTAAATTACTGCTAAAAACAAACTGTTTACAAAAATGAAGATCTGCACCTATTTCAGCACAATAACCAGTGCCTTAATCGACCAGAACTATCTTTCGGGACATTTTATTGCAAGTGTAATATTTTTTTTTATTTGGGCTCAAGTCTCCTTCATTAACACGGAGGAGGCGGGCTTTATGACTTGTACTGCAGCCAGCCCCCAGGGGGCGATCTAACGGCCGAAACCTTCACTCAAACGTAGGCTTGCGGCACACTTGGTTTGGACTGTGGGGGAAACCGGAGCATCCGGAGGAAACCCACGCGAACGCAGGGAGAACATGCAAACTCCACACAGAAACGCCAACAGAGCCGAGGCTCGAACCAGTGACCTTCTTGCTGTGAGGCAACAGCACTACCTACTGCGCCACTGCTTCACCCAACAGTGTGGATAGAACTCTAATATACAATTGAAAAAGAAATACTTCAATTGTGTGAGGATCTTTACCCATTCTTGTCATGAATCTTGTTGATTTCATTGATCTGTATCATGAGCTGCTTCTCCAGCTTATTGGTGGACAGCGAGTTCTCCAGCAGCTGAATTTCCAACCGCGACGTCTGATTCAAAACCTGCAAAAACGAAGACACTCCAATAAAAATACAGTAATCCTTCCGCAAAAACACAGACCTAAAAAGCATTAGTAAGTCAGTATTAAGTGAGCCGTGCCTCAGGAGAAGTCATAAACACACAGCGCCATACCGCAGCACCATACGACAGCACTTATGAACAGTTATTCAAGCTCTTATTTGACAAATCAGCAAAACACAACCTTACAATCTCCCTCTGCAGTCATAAAGACATTCAGAACGAACAACATGAGAACGACGCATGAAAAAAAAGAGACTGTGGTGCTCGTGTTGTTCTTGGCTTAGTGGGAGCCGTGTTAAGAGGATACATGGAAAATAGACTGCTGCTTTATTGGAGTGTGAAATGCATAGGGCTGCACAATATATCGGTATCGTGATAATAGTATATGCAATATACAGTTGAAGTCAATTTGTTTCTTTTCTAATATTTGCCAAATGATGTTGAACAGTTTCAGGAGTTTTTCACAGTATTTCCTATAATATTTTTTCTTCTGGAGAAAGTCTTATTTGTTTTATTTCGGCTAGAATAAAAGCAGCTCTTAATTTTATAACAGCCATTTTAAGCACAATATTATTAGCACCCTTCTGCAATATTAGTTTTTGATTGTCTCCTGAACAAGCCACTGTTATACAATGACTTGCCTAACTACCCTAACTTTATCCTAATTAAAATAGTTAATCTTTTAAATGTCACTTTAAGCTGAGTACTAGTATTGTGACTGATGGTCGCTGACAACGAAATTGAGGATCCATGTGCAGTTTATTTAGCAGATTGGTCCGAAGGGCAACAATCAAAACAGGTGCAAAGGGGTACATGCAGATAATCCAATGTCAAAGTCAATAAGCAGGAGAGCAGTCGGTACTGGCGGCAAACTACATAAACAACAAAATAAAGCAAGGGTCAAAACACGGCAAGAAGAAGGCACAGGAAAACAGATGGCAAGACTCAGTCCAGATGTGTGTGTGTGAATGTGTGTGGGTGTTTTCTTTATAGCCCAGGTAATGAAACAACAAAGAGCTTCAGCTGTGAGTCTGTGTGTGTGCGCGTATAATCAGGGAAAACCGGAACAGGTGTGTGTGTGTGGTGCTTGACGGGATTTGAAGTTCTTAACTGTGGCGTGTGTAGTTCTCCAGTGATCCGCTGTAGCTTGATCACTGGTGACTGTAAACATATCTAGTCAAATATTATGTGCTGTCATCATGGCAAAGATAAAATAAATCAGTTATTAGAAATGAGTTATTAAAACTATTAATTCATTCATTCATTCATTTTCTTGTCGGCTTAGTCCCTTTATTAATTCGGGGTCGCCACAGCGGAATGAACCGCCAACTTATCCAGCAAGTTTTTACGCAGCAGATGCCCTTCCAGCTGCAACCCATCTCTGGGAAACATCCACACACACATTCACACACACACTACGGACAATTCACCTGCACCGCATGTGTTTGGACTGTGGGGGAAACCGGAGCACCTGGGGGAAACCCACGAGAAGGCAGGGAGAACATGCAAACTCCACACAGAATCACCAACTGAGCCGAGGTTCGAACCAGCGACCCAGCGACCTTCTTGCTGTGAGGCGACAACACTACCTACTGCGCCACTGCCTCGCCCCTTATTAAAACTATTTTGTTTAGAAATGTGCTGAAATAAATCTTCTGCCTGTTAAGCAGAAATTGGGGAAAAAATATAAAAGAATTTAAATTTAACAGGAGGGTTAAAAAGCTGACTTCAACTGTACATATTGCAGAAATCTGTAATAATATGTAATAATAAAATAATAAAATCTGTAATAATTTACATATACTTTATGCACTGGTTGATTATCTAAATTTGACCAATCAGACGGGACCATGCTATATTTAACCCGCCTCCTAAGAGGTTGCTGTTTTGCTAGTGGCTGGAGTATCAAAGCTGAATGCTGAGCTGTGTTCAGCTGCTTTGATACAATCCACATTGTAAAAGCGCTACACAAATAAAGATGAATCGAATTGAAAATAACAACAGCCGGAACAGAGGGTTTCATTCATTTATAGGGCGTTAAACAATAAATATTTGCACTTTAACCCACATTTTTATTCTGATTCAGAACGAGTTGGATCTAAAACATATTTAGCTGTTTAGTTTAATATCATTAAATAAATAAATGATTTAAAAAGACGGCTCATTAAAAATAGCATTTTTCTAGGGAAATGCTATATCGTAAGAAATATACCGTGCTCAATATATATGTTCACCCTTCACATTTAGATTTATCTCTCATTTAGATGAATATTTTCTATAGGAAGCTTTACAATATTATGTTTGTGCATATGCAGTAGATTAGTCAAATCTGGAGCTAATCTACCAAAATAATGTATGATAACGGTCCAAAATGAGTACACCCAGATTTGCATGCTATAGGGAAAAATATTAAATAAAATTCAAGAGAAAGAAAAAATTGATAAATAAATTTTGTAGTTTGTAATTTTATTTTCCAATATTTTTAATTAATTTAAATGCAATATATTTCAACTTCTAAAGATGCTTGGTGAATAAATTCATTAATTCATTTCGGAGTCCCTTTATTAATCTGGGGTCGCCACAGCGAAATGAACCGCCAACTTATCCAGCATATGTTTTGCGTAGCGGATGCCCTTCCAACTGCAACCCATCACTGGGAAACACCCACACACTTCCATTTACACACACTCATACACTACAGTCAATTTAGCCTACCTAATTCAACTTTGGACTTGTGTGGGAAAACTGGAGCACCCAGATTTTAATAAATATATCCATTTAATAAATCTGTTTTGTTCAAAAGCACTTAAGTCTATGACCTATATCCACTGAAAAATGGATAGAAATATTAATTTTTAAAATGGGTTGTACTCAGTTATGTTGAGCACTGTAGTTGTTGCAATACTTAACAGCAATATTGCATATTTTTCTAGGATAGTGCTGTCTTAATATACCTGGGTCTCCACGTCGGTCAGTTTTCGCGTCTGTTCTGCCGTTTGGGACAGAAGACTGGTGCCCATTTCCAGCATGGCTGCCGTGTGGTTGTGGACGGCGCTCTGTTGTAGCTGCACCATCTCCGTCTTCATGTTGTCTTTGATGTAGTTCTCAATCTGTGAGACAAGTCAAAAAGACTATGAGGACATTTTGCTTTTCTTAATTAGCTTTTTAAAATCTTGATAATGTAGGACACACGGGAAAGAAATGAATATGAAATACTGTACAAAATAAGAGAACATGGGTGTGCATAAACACTGCAGGTCTAACACTCAACCATTTTCCCTTCGGCTTAGTCTCTATTTCAGAGGTCACCACAGTGGAATGAACCACCAACTATACCAGCATATGTTTTATGCAGCGGATGCCCTTCCAGCTGCAACCCAGTATTGGAAAACACCCATACACTCTCACATTTACACACACACTTATACACTGTGGCCAATTAAGTTCATCAATTCCCCTATAGCGCATGTGTTTGGACTGTGGGGGAAACCGGAGCACCCAGAGGAAACCCACAACTACACGGGGATAACATGCAAACTCCACACAGAAATGCCAACTGGCCCAGCCGTGGCTCAAACCAGCAACCTTCTTGCAGTGAGGTGACAGTGCTAACCACTGAGCCACCATGTCGCCCCTACTGCTGACTAATATGAAGGTTAAATAACTGCTGTAGCTCAGATGTCATCCTGACCCCTGAATCCTGATATAACGGCGTGCGCAGAGGCTGTAAAACTCACTGAGAGCTAAAACACTCTTAACTTGACAACTCCAGCAGTCCTGAAGACACTTTAACACCCCGAGCACACCGAGGCTTCACAAACTCTTTAAGAGGATAATAAAAGGAAAGGAGACACCGTTCGGCACAAGGACACGAGGAGGTCAGCGAACGCTTACGACTTCCTCACTGAAAAAAAGTGATGCGTTGGATTTATTACATTTCTGTTTAAAGGTAAGTGTTTGCAAACAATTTATATAAGCTGAATTTAAACATATGAAGTTGAACATTACTACATTTAATTTGTTTTAATTCAGCCCATTTATATTGTTTGCAATCTTAAAAAATGACTGTGGATTGTTTATTAAAGATTAAAAGTCATTTTTAAAAAATGGTTGTATAATGATGACCATGCTATGTTACATTTCGTTGTACTTGATTACTTTTACACTTCCCTGAAAAAAAACAAGATTATTTATCTTTTATTTCTGCCCTTTTGGATTTATTTATGCTTGAAATTTATTATATTTTATGTCAATGCACAGCCTTATAAATATTTCAATTATCCCAGTTGATCTAAACACATGAAATCTTCCGAAATAGAGCTTTTCAAATCATTGGTGATGTTGCTGCCACATATATATATATATATATATATATATATATATATATATATATATATATATATATATATATATATAGAGAGAGAGAGAGAGAGAGAGAGAGAGAGAGAGAAAGAAAGAGAGAGAGAAAGAGAGAAAGAGAGAGAGAGAGAGAGAGAGAGAGCAATATCACATGAATAGCAGTGCGATATGGCTGTATTGCATTGGCACGAGGCCTTAGTGCCCCCACCAGTGCTGATACACAGCCATATCGCACTGCTACGAGTGTGATATTGCGTTTATACAACAGTTTAACGACATAATTGTGTATATAAAGACTAAATCAAACATGGAGAGTCTGAAAAACCCTTTTGTATAAGGAACTACTTTCTTACGGATTAAAATCATAAGCTGACAGCTGAGTGTGCATCTTTTAAACTTTAGATCTGTAGTGTCTGCTTTTTGCTGGTTGTATGTGGGCGGAGTAATACACAAAGGGTAAAGAGGCTGATTTGAGAACCAGACAGTACTGTTGTATATATATATATATATAGTTGAAGTCAGAATTATTGACCCCCCCTTTGATTTATTTTATTTTTTTTTGTTTAAATATTACCCAAATGATATTGAACAGATTCAGGAAATTTTTACAGTATGTCTGATAACATTTTCTCTTATGGAGAAGGTTTTTTTGCTAGAATAAAGGCAGCTTTTAACTTTTAAACACCATTTTAAGGTCAATATTATTAGCTCCTTTAAGCTATTTTTGTGTTCGATAGTCTACAAAACAAACCATCATTATACAATAACTTGTCTACTTACCCTAACCTGCCTAGTTACCCTAAATAACCTAGTTAAGCCTTTAAATGTCACTTTAAGCTGATTAAAAGTGTCTTGAAGAATATCAAGTCTATCATTATTTACTGTCATCATGGCAAAGATAAAATAAATCAGTTATTAGAAATGAGTTATTAAAACTATTATAATTAGAAATGTGCTGGAAAAAGAAATCTGCTCTCCGTTAAACAGAAATTGGGAAAAAATTAACAGGGGCGCTAATTATTCAGACTTCAACTGTATATGGCAACAAAACAAAATATCTCAGATATCTCTTTGTCAGATTTTTCTGCTAACATGTAGTCCTAGATTTTTTGCTAGATTTTTTTAAAGGTAAGTGGTTGCAAATAGGCATGGGCCAGTATAGGATTCTAACGATATGACAATCTTGAATATAAATATCCCGATTTCACGGTGTTGTGATTACTGCTCTAAAATATATTACTTAAATTCTGGGTAAAAAAACAAAACAAAACCTTTTCCCCCTTTGAACACAATACACTTTAATTTAAGAAACATTTCAAATATATTGTTATATGGCAGGCTAAATAATGAAAATGAATCATAGATGAAGTCTAGTTTAAAGCCACAGATTTCATTACACTTTTAAAATGCATCTTTAAATATCGTTACTGCTGGAGATACTGTTGTCGTAAAAAATAAAATAAAAAAAAAACAGAAAATGGTACATATACTATAGGAATGGGGTAGCACAAAATTTTGCCAGTTTTAAAAACTTGACTTTTCTCAGTATACCTTGATAACGATTATCATCCCATGCCTATTTGCAAACAAACAAATGAATTTGAACATTACTAAGTTTAAGTAGTTTGTTTAAATTCAGCCCATATTAATCGTTTGCAACCTTGAACCATTTTTTTTTTCAATGCACAGAGCAACTCCAGTAAGTCCTGAAAGACGGATACATTTCCACGTTGGCTGCATTTAAAAGGAATCTCTTATCTGACCTGCAAACGGAGCAGAAACACTGGGAGAACAGTGCTAGTGGAAGCAGATGGAGCTCGTTTTGTTCAGAGAGGACGAGACGGAGATATACTCGGCTTTATCATGAAGGCTTTCTTTTTAATCTGAGAGTTGCTGGAGAGCTTCTTACAAAGAGCACTTCTGTTGATCAGAGCATCAGAAATGAGAACTTCATTAACAATCGCATGACGACTAGTTTAGCTTAAACAAAGAATGAATCATTGTGCATTAGGGCGACACGGTGGCGCAGTGGGTGGCGCTATCGCCTGACAGCAGGAATAATACTAATTATACTAGATACTAATCCTGAAATATTAATATTTTGTAGGTGAAAGTGTTTTGCATTTAAAGATTGCATTTATAGATTACTAGTCGGGGCAGAATGGTGGCTGAGTGGTTAGGGTTTGGTAACCCACTGTTGCCTCACAGCAAAAAGGTTGCTGGTTCGAGCCTCGGCTGGGTCAGTGGGTATTTCTGTGTGGAGTCTGCATGTTCTCCCCATGTTCGCGTGTTTTCATCATGTACTCTAAAGACATGCGGTACAGGTGAATTGGATAAGCTAAATTGTCTGTCGTGCATGTGTGTGAATGAGAATGTTATGGTGTAAAATGAAACGGAGTGTTTCCAGTGTTCCTGTTCGACTCATTCGGCTTACTGAAGTGAGTTCACGTGTTCATCAAAACATGTCAGCATGAGAAATCTCCACAGCCTGAAATCCTCGTCCTGAAGACACTCCAGCAAATGAGCAGAGACAGCAGAGTCGCCCACTGCATGTGTCCAGCGCTGCGAGGGTCTACGCTCATTACTTCATTAATGATCCCTAGTGAGTGCACTCAGAAAAACAAACTGGCAGGAGGCAGGTTTCATCAAACTCCACATCCTGTTCAGCTGCCATCCAAGGACCTGATTGACACCATGTTGAATTTTCAATGAACAACTTTAGTCATTCAATCCAGAGTCATTTAGTTCAGATTAAAGTGTGCTTTAAGAAACAAAGAGCCAAGATCTGCACAAAGTACAAGCTGAACTCTTTTAATAACTTGTGTATTTTAATATTAATCTGAGAAGTTTTCAAGCTAATTCATTTTCAAGAGTTCACACTTAGCTGATGATTGATAGTAAAGCTAGTTTGGCGTGCTGTCCCGGGAGAGAGCCCTGAGCTTATAAGATCCTCGAGCCCTGGGCTCCCTCCCGTTGCAAGGCGAGAGGGGAGTTTGAGCTCAGGTAGATCTCGATGACTCCCCTTCTTGCTTGTTGTAGATAAGTGTCGGATATGTATGCTAAAAGGTGTACTCAGAGTTTAGCTAAAGTATTTGGATTAATTGTTTAGAGTGCTTGTTTTTGAACTGTGGGAGGAAACCGGAGGACCCGGGGAAAACGAGCAAACTCCGCACAGAAATGCCGTCTGGTTTGGAAAGGAATTAAACCAGGGGCATTCTTGCTGTGAGGCAACAGCGCTAATCACCGGCCACCGTGACGCCCATTTGAAAGGAGGGAATGTAGGGTTGGGTGCGGGGGGTTTCTTCAAGACGAAGATATTGAGATGAGAAAAGTCTGGTTATTTATAGTGAGTTAAGGATCGTCTGATAGGATAATCCGTCATTAGCTAAAGTTGGAACAGCTGTGAACAATCATAAGCACGTGATCCTCTCGAAATTTGTTTATGAATAAACTTCACTTACTTGCATACATGTTGGCATTCAGATCACACACCATTGTGACCAAACCGCAAACCAAAAAGTTTGATGCTACAGTTCAAGTCAAAATTATTAGCCCCCTTTGAATTTTTTTTCTTTTTTTAAATATTTCCCAAATGATCTTTAACAGAGCAAGAAAATTTTCACAGTATGTCTGATAATATTTTTTCTTCTAGAAAAAGTCTTATTTGTTTTATTTCGGCTAGAATAAAAGCAGTTTTGAATTTTTTAAACACCATTTTGAAGACAATATTATTAGCCCCTTTAAGCTATATTTGTTTCGATAGTCTACAAAACAAACCATCGTTTTACAATAACTTGCCTAATTACCCTAACCTGCCTAGTTACCCTAATTAACCCAGTTAAAGGTGCAGTAGGTGATTGTCTTCAGAAACATGTGTTGTTGTGCTGGTTGAAAGTCTCTTCACAGTCCAATAGTAATGATTACAGTAAATGATCTAAATGTGTTTATGTGTATTTTTATATTCTGGGTAAGGCATAAAACTAAAATAATGTTCATCCAATTAAATATTGTCGGACCGACATTTTCCATAATTTCGATAAGCAGCTCAGACTGTCTGACAGCAAATGCAGATTCGGACGTCTGCGCATCTGTTCACGCAGATCCGCCATTCTCGCGTGCCCGTCTGCATAAGCGGCCGCACGGTCACGAGACAGACCGGGAGAAGTCAAATGCAGAATTGGAACTTTTTAAAAACCTGAATCAATATTGGAGTTACTTTAGCACGCTGGAGGAAGGACGACACCATGGCTGAAGTTTTACTGTTAAGCAGGTAGTCAGGCTAAGCCAGGGATTACCAACATGGTGCCCGTATTTATGTTATATTATATAATATGTTTGTCATTTTCAGCATATCTCACACGTTTAGGTCTGCATTTTGTTGACAAACATTTATATAAAGCATTAATATTTGGTTTGTGATCTGAATGTGAACATTTATGCAAGTAAAATAAATCATATTGAAAATGTTACAGATTAATAATAACATATTCATAAAAAAATTAATAAAAATCATATAAAAGTTATTAAGATAGTTCAGCTTTATTGTCAGTAACATCATTCATTTATTTTCCTTTGGCATAGTAACTTATTTATCAGGGGTCGCCACTGTGGAATGAACCACCAACTAATCCAGCATATGTTTTACACGGCGAATGCCCTTCCAGCTGCAACCTAGTACAGGGAAACACCTATAAACTCTCATATATACACACACACACACACATATACATATACACACACACACACACACACACACACACACACACACACACACACACTCATACAATGTGGCCAATTTAGTTAATCAATTCCCCTATAGCGCTTGTGTTTGGACGGTGGGGGAAACCGGCCATCACTGAGCCATCGTGCTGCACTATTTTCAGTAATATCTTCAAAAATAATAACAATAATAATACATGTCTTGAAATAACCTTTTTAACTATCCTTCAAGGATTTGATTGCCACCCTGTTGATTTTTTAATAAACAAAATAACATGAGGTTTATCATATTTATTAGTCATTCAATGGAGAGTCACACAAGTTATATAAATGTATAAAAGGGTGTTTTTCAGTAACAAAGAGCCAAAATCTGCACAAACTACAAGCTGAACGAATCTCCTGGCAGAGTAAAGCACGAAGTTGAATGCGAATCAGAGAAAAGGTCTGTAATATCAGCGTTTGCAGCTCTCCAGTTTATGACTTTATCCGGAGACAACGGCGAAAACACACTGAGATATGAAGTCATTGTGATACAGATATTAAAATATGAAAAACAAGAAAGGGGAAACCAAATGAAAGGCTTTGCACTTGCCAAACAACAGGATCAAAAACACAGAAATTGAACCTGTTGGAAGCGACCTGTCATGCGGAATTAAAAGCGCAGGATGATACTCATGTTTGGCAGTCATTATAAAGCAATGCACTTATTTTGATTGTTTCAGTATGTAATAAGCAGGTTACACTGATACACGTGTCTCTTTACAGTAAACAGAGCAAGCGTGATTGGAAGGATCACTAACGCCGCAGGCATTAAACGCATTTAGCTGCAATCTGATCGGGAAGTTTTTGTCTCTGAAATGACATTAAGCTCTGAAATCTGGGTTTGTGCGTTTCATTAAGCGCTCTCTATGGAGAAAATGCTTGACTGTGATCCAGTTTAACAGGATAATTCACCTAAAAGTGAAAAAATGTCATTAAATTCAAACTCTAATGTCAATCCAAGTCTATAAGACCTTTGTTCCTCTTCAAAAAAACAAATTAAGATATTTTTGATGAAATGTGAGTCTGACTTTTAATCTTCAAAGCTCAGAAAGGAACCAAAAACATGGTCAAAACAGTCCATCGCTTCATTCATTTTCACCTAAATCATATTCACAAACTTGAACTGTGTGTGCCGCAAACCATCAGACACTGTAAAAAATGCATCAACACAATTCATTCATGTTGACTAAACATAAAGGGATTAAGTTAATGCACCATACTGTAAGTACAGCAAGTTGATTAAACATTAAACAATTAAGTTGCCACAATGTTTGTGTTGTTTCATTTCATTTTAAATAGGAGCAATTCCATGCAAATGTCAACATTGCTATGAAAAAATTAACAAAACCTTTTCTCAGTAAAAATCATGTGTTTAAACTGAGAAACCCAAATAGTCTAGTATTTCTAGTATCAAAAGAGTAGCCTAGAGATCTGCAATCATTTAAGTGAAGTTTCACAAACTCATTTTGAGAGGAGCACGTGATATGACCAGGGCCAGACGGAATCTGCGGACGTTTTTTGCTATTTCTGTGGAGAATTTTGGTAAAAATCTGCGGATTTCTGCAGAATTATTTTGGGAGTATCCAGCGGACAAGGATCCTTAATTCTTAAGGATTAAACCTTAATATATGAAATAAAAAGTAATAAATGACTGAATAAAATAAATTTAGATTTACACATTTACTCAAGTAAATAAACAGAATTAATGACGGGCTAAAAATCTGCAGAAATCTGCGGAATTCTGTGGAAAATCTGTGGAATTCTGCGCGCGCAGATTCCGTGTGGGCCTAGATATGACTGATCACAGCCCATCGGATCATTCCAAACTTACTATAAACAGCCCCTCTAGCATTACTCCCTAATCTTAATTTTTGCAGAATCCCCCCTTCCACCCCATCTCCTCCTTTCTTCCTTTACCAGGGGGAGCTCGAGAACTACCTGATCTCTGACACCCTTAAGGCTGATTTATACTTCTACGTCAAGCGCACGTGTATGCTACGGCGCAGCCTACAAGTTGTTGCATGTCTGCTGGTTCCTGCCTCAAAATGAGCGAGTTTGAGCCCCTTGTACATGAAGGAAGCGTTCAGAAAAAACAAAACACCAGCAAAGAAACTCGACACAGAGGAACATGAACACCTCACTGCCAACTAGTGTTTCAGAAGTGTTATTGCAGAGGAACAGAAACAACGTGCAGAAGAATAAATGCACGGCAACGTGCAAGGCATGCGCTGTGGGTCACGCTGATCACTCGACGGAGAAGTATTAACCAGCCTTTACATGCTCAATGACCAGGGGGGATCCCTGGGCTCAATTGTCTCCAAGCTCAGGGTTCTCTCAGCATGCCAAGGGGGCAAGGGCTAATAGTTCTGACTTCAACTGTAAATTCATATCACAATATCATAGGACTAGGATAGGCATTGGCATTTTGCCCAGAATTCTTCATTATATCTTCCATTGTGTTAAAGAAGAAACAGGTTTGGAATAAGTGAGGTAAATGTTGACAGAATTGTCATTTTTGAGTGTACTGTCTCTTTAAGAGTTTTGATACCGATAGCATTTTAATAGTTTAGGGCAGTGTTTCTCAACCATGTTCCTGAAGGACCACCAGCTCTGCACATTTTCCGTGTCTCCTTAACCAAACACACTGGATTCAGATCATCATCTCATTAGCAGACACTGAAAGACCTGTAATGGGTGTGACAGACAAAGGAGACATTCAAAAAATGCAGTGTTGGTGGTCCTCCAGGAACATGGTTGAGAAACACAGGTTTAGAGTAGGGCTGGAAGATATTGGAGGAATCTGAAATTGCAGCATTTTGTATTTCTGTAATATACACTCACCGGCCACTTTATTAGGTACACCTGTCCAACTGCTTGTTAACGCAAATGTCTAATCAGCCAATCACCTGGCAGCAGCTCATTGCATTTAGGCATGTAGATGCATGGTCAAGACGATCTGCTGCAGTTTAAAGCGAGCATCAGAAAGGGGATTTAAGTGACTTTGAATGTGGCACGGTTGTTGGTGCCAGACATTGTTCTGAGTATTTCAGGATCTGCTGAATTTGGGTGAGCTATCTCTTTAAACCGCATGCAGATCATAAACTTTTACTCCATTATGATTAAACTCAGCATTGATTACAATCAACTATATGATCAACTATAATTCCAGCTCAACATTGCATATCCTGTGACTACTGCAGACGCACACATTGCGATATCGATGCTGAAATGATGTATTGTGCAGGCCTAGTATGGAGTTTTAATAGCGAGTCCGGTCACCTTGGGTGTGGATCTGGTGAAACACAAAGCCACAGATTCTCCTTTGGCTTTCAGTGGTGTCCTGAATGAAGGAGAATCAAGATTAAACAAACACAAACTGCATGTTAAAGTATTAGAGGAAGCTGTAAAAGCCTTTAGTGGGTGTAGAGTTATTTCCCTTCACTTCCATTCACAAATAAACCTGTCGACCCAAACACAACAGATGAGGTGTTGGGAAAGAGATTGTCACGTCATTTCACCATCGTAATGCATTCAAGGTCTGTAGAGTTATTGGAGATAAAGATCTGTTACTGTATAAAACATGCTTCAACTAAAATTCAGATATCAGGGAAAAGAGAATCTCTTTAAGAGCTTTAATGCCGATAGCATTTTAATAGTTTAGAGCAGTGTTTCTCAACCACGTTCCTGAAGGACCACCAGCTCTGCACATTTTCCATGTCTCCTTAACCAAACACTCTGGATTCAGATCATCAGCTCATTAGCAGACACTGAAAGACCTGTAATGGGTGTGAAAGACAAAGGAGACATTCAAAAAATGCAGTGTTGGTGGTCCTCCAGGAACATGGTTGAGAAACACAGGTTTAGAGTAGGGCTGGAAGATATTGGAGGAATCTGAAATTGCAGCATTTTGTATTTCTGTGATATACACTCACCGGCCACTTTATTAGGTACAAAAGTAAATTAGAATTTACTTTTATTACTGAAACTGTGACATTTAAAATGGCAAATGAATAACAAAACAAAGAATTAAAAACTGTGATGAAAAACTATATATTTTTAAATATATGAATATATTTTTCAATATTAATGAGAAGTAGTCTTTAGGTATCTTAATGTACAAATTGAATAACAACATATGGTAGAGAATTAGTGCTGACAGGAACGTTCATTCATTTTCCTGTCGCTCAGTCTCTGATTTATCAGGAGTTGCCACAGTGGAATGAACCGCCAACTATTCCAGCATATGTTTTATGCCCTTCCAACTGCAACCCAGTACTGGGAAACACCCATACACACTCATGTGCAGTGGGACGTTGACAACAGATGTGTGGATCCAAGTGCAGGTTTAATTTAACGGAGAATGGTCAGGCTAGCAACGGTCAACACAGGGGCAAACAGATGTACACAGGCAATCCTGAGACATGATCATAAAACAGGCAGGCGGATGGTCAAAAGGCAGGCAGCAAGCAACGTAAACAAACAAAACGGTGGTCAGGGGTCCATTCTTCGTACCTCGCTTAAATGATCTAAGATGATTTTGCCGATCCTGGATCTTTTAATCTTGATAACTGATCTCTCGCTAGTTTGGTTCTTCAAACAAGTTCGTGAATCAGATTAGAATGTCTGGATGAGCTGATCTGAGATCGCTGCGTGTGTTGTGAAGGACAGATCTATCGATCCTTGAAATCATGATCAGCAATGCAACGATTGGCTGACGAAACAGCAGCGTAATGACATCATCTGATTAATATTCAATTATCCATGTGAGCAAAATTACATCAAATGAGCAGTAAACGGCTTGTTAAATATGACACGCAATAATCTTCTACATTTGTTGTAAGCTGCAGGCTTTACTCTTTCATGTGTCAAGAGTATTCATCATGTATTTCAATGCATATTAATGTATTTAGTTCTACATTTAGAAAATATTTTCTTTATTATCGTAGCCGTTTTTTTAAATCGGTGTAAAGAATAACTGGTTGTTTACAAAAGCATTTTCATATTGGTAAAGGCGTCTGCAACTTTTGTGAAGCATCAAATCACTGGCATATTAACTATCAAATCTTTATGACTGCTGAAATGTATTATTGCTTTAAAAAAAAAGTCACATATTCTGCATTTCTATTATACACAATATGTACTAAAGCAATCTAAAAAGTTCATATCAATAAGTTTTCTCTTTGTACCACCAGGTGGCAGTCTTTGTACTTCGAGGGTGCAGATTGCATAAATTTTATTAATATGTATAAATATGTATAAATTTATTTATTTTATTAATGACTATAACTTTATATATGTGTATATATATATATATAGTTAAAAATATATACCATTTTCCCAAGTGTATATAACTACTACTGTAAGAAAATATCAGAACTCAGTACATACTTTCATTATCTTTGCTTGAACTGAGCCGATCTAATCCTGTTTATATGAATTGAACCTGCTCCCGATCAGGTTTGACCTAGCAGAACTGTTGCTATGACAACAACTCTCAGATCAGCTTTGAAGAACGAAACGAACCTGGATCATGTCAAATCGGCAATAACCAAATCCAGCTAACTGGGTAATCCACGTACGAAGAACCGACCCCAGAACAAGGCAAGGTAAGGAAAACGTGTCTTAATGTTCGATGATAAAGTGTGTGTGCGTCCTTTATAAATAGTCCATGTAATCAGTTCATACTCTGGCTGTGTGTGCGCGCATGTAATCAAGCTGAAACAGGAACAGCTGTGTGCAAGGTGCATGACAGGAAATGTAGCTTGTAGCGGTAGTTCTACCAGGAAGACCTAAATGCCACGTCACTCATCACCATCAGTTCCAACCAATAGCCTAGAGACACAAGGAATATATAAGCTTCCATTCATTTGGTTGCAGGGATCGACGAAGGCGTTAACCCACCATCTTCCACACCACCACCAGTTTGGCCCTGTCCTAGACGGGAAGGCTCCGCCCCTGCCTTCGTCCTCGGCAGACATAGCTGGATCTAAAAGCTAAAAGCTATGCACAAGGCCTCCGCCAAAGAAATCCAGTTTCATGATACTTTTATTAAATAATACTGATCAATAAATGTAATTCAGTATCATAATTATCTCTCTGGTCTTTCTGGTGGAACTTGTAGTTCGTGTAGTGGTGGATTTGTAGTCCGTAGTGATCTGCGTGTTTGCAAGCAATCTGCCAGGATTAGATCGCTGGTGGTTGAGACACATATGTTTTTACGCAGTGGATGCCCTTCTAGCTGCAATTTAGCACTGGGAAACACCCATACACTCTCACATTCGGCTTATTTAGTTCATCAATTCCCTTTGACCGCATGTGTTTGGGCTGTGGGAGAAACCGGAGCACCCGGAGGAAACCCACAACAACATGGGGAGAACATGCAAACTCCATACTGAAATGGCAACTGGCTTAGCCAGGGTTTGAACCAGTGACCTTCTTGATGTGAGGTAACAGTGCAACCCCATGCTGCTCTTGACAGGAATAAATGCAATTAAATGAAATTGTTCAACCCTTTGAGTTTTTAACTCTTGTTTTTCCCAAAACTGTCCATATTCATAAAAAATGTACTTAAAATGGCAAAAAAGCTATTAATATTTACTACTGCAATGCTTAATTGGTGTATATAAATGTATAAACTGAATATTTAAACTGTATATTATCAAAATAATCCAGGCTCCTAGATGTATGTGCGTGCATGTGTGTGTAAGGATTGGTTTTCGTCTCTGATCTGCCCACCGGCACAGGGTCGAGCCCAGTGAGTGAAGGTCACCATATCAGCCATGCAGATCTGACCTGAGATCAGTTCCGTCTGTATCCGTATCACAGCGCTGGAGGACTGATTGTGTTTATTTGTGAAGTTCACTGATGTGAGAAGCTGAACGGCGGACGCTCCAGACGCCCACAGTTACCTCCTCGTACACCTCTGTTCAGCTCAATTTATTTATAAAGCACATTCAACACCACATGTGGAACCAAAGCGCTGTAGAGACGAAAGAAAACAACGAGGAACAGAAACAAAAGCTAAAAGAGGACAAATTTAAGAGACATTTATAAAAGCAACAGAAAACAAGCAGGTTTTTAGAGCATTCTGGAATACAGCGAGTGTTGGAGATGAGTTTACAGACAGCTGCAACAAACATATTCTACAAAAATATGTATATACTGTATATATCCATTCGTCTGTTTTTTTTTTTTTTTTGTAAATTGCACTATAGGCTACTTGTATCAACCATAAATTGAATTGCTTCTAGGAGACAAATAAAGTCCTAACTAACTAACTAACTAACTAACTAACTAACTAACTAACTAACTAACTAACTAACTAGCTAGCTAGCTAGCTAACTAACTAACTAACTAACTAGCTAGCTAGCTAACTAACTAACTAACTAGCTAGCTAGCTAACTAACTAACTAACTAAATAACTAACTAAATAACTAACTAACTAACTAACTAACTAACTAGCTAGCTAACTAACTAACTAACTAACTAACTAACTAACTAACTATCTAACTAACTAGCTAACTAATCAACTAGAGAAAGCCCCATCATCTTTACATTTTAGGTGAGATGGTGGAACAACTGATCAAAAAAATGACACCAAAGTTTCTTACATTAGATATATTCTGTTCTGACCCCTTACATCTAAATACTAGAATGCTAAACTTACCGGCCACTTTATTAGGTACACCTTACTAGCACTGGGTTGGACCTCCTGTTGCCTTTATAACTGCTTTAATCCTGATTGAAAACGTTCAACAAGCTACTGGAAATATTCCTCAGAGATTTTACTCTATATTGATATGATAGCATCACGCAGTTGTTTATGGTGACTGTGGAGGCCATTTGAGTACAGTGAACTCATTGTCATGTTCAAGAAACCAGTCTGAGATGATTGAGCTTTATGACATGGTGCGTTACCCTGCTGGAAGTATGGACATGGTCAGCAACAATACTCAGGTAGGCTGTGGTGTTGACACGATGCTCAATTGGTACTAATGAGCCCAAAGTGTGCCAAGAAAATCTCCCCCACACCATTACACCACCACCACCAGCCTGAACTGTTGATATAATGCAGGATGGATCCATGCTTTAATACTGTTGATGCCAAATTCTGATCCGACCATCCGAATGTGTCAGCAGAAATGGAGACTCATCAGAGCAGCAACGTTTCTCCAATCTTCTATTGTCCAGTTTTGGTGAGTCTGTGTGAATTGTAGCCTCAGTTTCCTGTTCTTAGCTGACAGGAGCGGCACCCGGTGTGCTCTTCTGCTGCTGTAGCCCATCCGCCTCAAGGTTGGACGTGTTGTGTGTTCAGAGATGCTCTTCTGCAGAGCTCGGTTGTAGCGAGTGCTTACTTGAGTTACTGTTGCCTTTCTATCAGCTGGAACCAGTCTGGCCATTCTCCTCTGACCTCTGGCCTCATCAACAAGGCATTTGCGCCCACAGAACTGCCGCTCACTGGATATTTCCTCTTTTTCAGAGGAGGCCCAGAGATGGTTGTGCGTGAAAATCCCAGTAGATCAGCAGTTTCTGAAATACTCAGACCAGCCTGTCTTGCACCAACAACCATGCCACGTTCAAAGTCACTTAAATCCCCTTTCTTCTCCATTCTGATGCTCGCTTTGAACTGCAGCAGATCGTCTTGACCATGTGTACACGCCTAAATGCATTGAGTTGCTGCAGTGATTGGCAGATTAGTAATTTGCATTAATCAGAAGTTGGACAGGTTTACCTAATAAAGTGGCCGGTGAGTGTACATATAATATTAGATTATAAATCAAAAGTCTCTTATTTTTCCACAAATTATTAAAATTCCTCTCAATTACTTCTTTGTTTTATTCAGAGGAAATATTATCACACCTTCCAGTAAATCCAGAGGAAGCGAGAATGGCTAAGTGCTCTCTTCATTTCTCCCACAGCTGCATATATACACTTGCTGAATTAGATTAACATTCAACAGTTAACATGCACCACTGAGGGTTAAACTATGTTTGCTTTCGATGATTTGTTATTTCATCAAATTAAACATCTCTGCTTCTCGACAAAAAAAAGTCCCTGTAAAAACATGGTACAAGAAAATACAGGGGTTTCACAACTTATGTTCTACTGAAGAAAGGAAACCCTCCTTCCCCGAATCATAAAAGCAGTCATTACTCATGTAGAGAGTGAGACGTGTGTTTGCTGAAGCAGGAGTCTGTCTGTCTGTCTGTCTCTGTCTGGTTTGTCTTTCCTTCTGTCTGTCTTCTCAAATGTCTCAGCCTGCCTGTCTGTCTGCCTGTCTGTCTGTCAGTTTGTCTGTCTCGCTGTCTGTCTGCTCCCTCTTTCTGTCTGTCTGCTGCTGGACACTGGATTGTAAAGCTGAATTATAGGTCAGAGCACCGAGGTCACAGATAATGAGCAATCCTCCAGCCGTCCATCAGCTGCTCTCCCTCCAGAGTGCTTTATGAGGCATCACTGACCTCAGAACAGTGTTACGAGTCTGTTCATGAGAAAACAATCAGCAACGCCTTTAACAAAGCAGACCGGACAAATGAGCTCACTGCTTCATGCAAATACACACACAAGCGCATTGAAGGACATTTTATTTTTTTTAGATCAATTTAACTTTTAATTGTAAATAAATCAATCACATGCAGAGGATTCATGAATTAGCACTTGCTGACTTAATTATAAATGTATGTTTTCAATTATACATATATAGTAGGGGTGTAACGATACACAAAAGGCACGGTTCGATTCGGTTCACGGTTTTGGAGCCACGGTTCGGTTCGGAATGTAAACAGCATGTCAGGAAGAGCGGGAGAGAGAGCGCTTTTTTCTTTGATCTCGTTTTTCGTGTATTTTTCTGACATGATTATGATTTTCGTTGTTTTTGCTTAACTTTCGTTTGGGTAAAATTATTTTGCATTACTTTTGCCCACTTTAAGAAATTTTGTGAGGTTTGTACATTTTTATTTCAATTGATTTGTATATTATTTTTTGGATCCGCTCCTTCCCGACAATATAGCTGTTCACTCTCAGTGTAAGGTGGATAGGGAAAATGTCATACGATTTCCATTTTGCAAACACGTAGAAAATGTATTGTTAAAGACCTCAGGTAAGAGGTGAAGGTCATCTTTGTTTACTTTATTCAGTATAGGGAAGAATGCGGCGCTCGGCGCTGAAGACCTTTTTTTTCTTTTCATCAGTTTTAGCGAGGTAAGAGGGGTTATTCATGAGTTAGAATTGTTTTATTATATTTATTTCTTTTGTTTGTCTTCACTATCATCCCCTTGCTCGAGTATAACTAATTTTTGTTTGATACTTTTGTTTGAATTTGTTACTTTATTATATTATTTTTATTAGTGTAAATATTTCTCTTTTTTTGTATATTTGGGCATTATTCTGGTTTTACTTTTGTACATTAAATCACTTTTGTTGGCAGTTCTGTTGCTTACACCCTCACATTGTGAAATTACCACACTTTTTAAATGTTTTTCCTTACAAGTAAGTTTCGTGAAACAGTTGAGACAGACAGGCGTGCGCTTTGTCTACGACACGAATTCTATTCCTGTACTTAACTGGAAAACCAAAATGTTTCCACACAGATGACTTAAATGTGTCTGGGGGATCTGCAATCTCAGTATTATGTGAAGCAGCCGTCCTGCGTCCAGTAGTAACGAGTGTGATGCTTACTCAAGTCACATGACATAACATGCACTAAAATACTAACTTTAGAATATAATATTTAGAACAAATCCTCATCATTACTAAAACAATTTAATCAAATATGATATTAAAGATGTGTTTAAATTGGTTCAATTAGTTAGAGACAAGTGACGTCAACCTCAACAATGGGCAGCAGGGGGCGTGAGAGTACCGCGGTACGCCACTAGAGTTTCGCGATACGTATCGTGGTTGGTGTATCGCGATATTTCGGTTCGGTTTTAATATCGTTACACCCCTAATATATAGGTAATATGATTAATATAATTGCAATTTCAAATGTAATATTTCATATGAATTGATTTTGTTCACTTATAAGCAAACCAAACCAATTATTATTTAACAACATGTTAGTTAATAATAAGTCAGAATATTATGCTCTTTACAAAACTTTTACACATATCTGAAATTTTAAATAATAGAGTATTAACTCATATTTTGATAACATGTTATTAACATCATGTTAACATGTTGTTAACATGGTACTTTCGCCCACTCCCCCGCTTATCACTTTCAGCACGATCGTCATTTCTCTATAGCACCAGTTAAGCTTGCACTGCAAATGACTGCAGTAAACTGTTGTGTATTGTAGTATAATACACCATATAGTTGCAGAAAAGTACAGTATAAGGTCATTTGTTTATATTACTATAGTTGTTTTGTTACCATAGCAACTTCAGAATCACCAAAACAGATCAATTACAATAGTTGACATGTTACCATAGCAACTATAGGATCGCCAAAACAGATCAATAACAATAGCTGATGTGTCACCTGCAACTGCTGAATCACCAAAACAAATCAATTACAATTGTTGATGTTACCATAGCGACTGTAGAATGACAACAACAGATCAATTACAATAGTTGATTTGTTACCATAGAAACTATAGAATCACCAAAAAAGATTAATTACAATAGTTGATGTGTTACCATAGCAACTTTAGAATCGCCAAAACAGATCAATTACAATATCTGATATGTTACCATAGCAATTATAGAATTACCAAAACGAATCAATTACAATAGTTGACATGTTGCCATAGCAACTTTAGAATCACCAAAACAAATCAATTACAATAGCTGATGTGTTACCATAGCAACTACAGAATTACCAAAACAAATCAATTAAAATAGTTGATGTGTTGCCATAGCAACTATAGAATCGCCAAAACAGATCAATTACAATAGCTGCTGTGTTACCATAGAAACTATAGAATCACCACAAAAAAATAATCAAAATAGTTGACGTGTTACCACAGCAACTGTAGTCACCAAAACAAATCAATTACAATAGCTGATGTGTTACCATAGCAACTACAGAATTACCTAAACAAATCAATTACAATAGCTAAGGTGTGTTGCCATAGCAACTGTAAAATTACCACAGCAGATTAAATAGATAGCAGATTAATTCAAATACTTTACTATGCTTCAAAGACACTATAGTGTTTATTATAATATACTATAGTATTTTTTTATGTAGGTCTGCTCACTAACTGGTAATTAAAGCTGTTTATAAGTCGCATCACTACTGTGCCATACAGCGTGATTCACTTTGGGAAACCCCCTGGACTGAAGCTGGTTTACTCTTGTGTCTTGCTCAGTAAATCAGCATCATTACTGCAGTATCTGTAATTTGGCTCAGATTAGATCAAACCCACTCGAGAACAAAGCTGCAATCGACTCAACAAATACACACAGATTGTTTCAACATTAAGCCTCTGGTCTTGTTTTGCGTCTATATGATGTGGTGTAGAAGCGACTTATAGAGTGCCGGACAGATGTGCTGATGTCATGAAGCTGAGCGCATCGTTAACCAAAACTAGCTCAGTCTCCAGAGCAGGCAGACAGACATAAATACTCTCTCTCTGACACACACACCACTCATGCACAAAGGCACACACACATATACAAACATGCACACACACAGACCCACACAGACACACACACACACACACACATATAAGAGCATGTATGTGCATGTGTACGTTAAAGTCCTTTTTGAACCATGTTTTTATGAATGTGGTATAATTTTGCGCTCAGAATTTGATTGTCTCATTATTATTGTAACTAAGGGACGCTACAACAGAAATGAGGTTCCAGATGCAGCTTTATTTAGGCAAAGGGATAGTCAGCAAGGTATGGATAACAGGAGATAAATGGTACAACATAAGCAATCCAACAGAGTAATCCAGAAAAACAGATGAATGATCAGGACAGGCGGCAAAACAACATTAATGGCACGATCACCAGCGATCGTAACTCCCAAGATCGCTGGATCTCATTCACAATAATTTATGGACTACAAATCCGCCATTCATGGACTACATTTTCATACATGCACTCCGCTCACACACACACGCTTCCTCATTCTGACTGATTTTACACTCTGACCACCTGAGGATTGTCAAAGACTGATTACACACATTAAGCAGCACACACACTCATTTCCATTGCTGAGTCTTGTTATCTGCTACAGTGACACTACAATGCGTTTTCCTAGTCTTGTTTGCCTGTGTATTTACCTCGCTTTGTTTATATAGTTATCCCTTTCTGTCGCCTGCCTTCCGACCTCTCTCCTGTTATTCTTACTACGATTCTGGACTGCCTCTTTTCATCTGTTTGACCATTGCTTGCCTGACTACTTCAATATATACTCCAATAAACCTGCACGTGGATCCTAACTCAGTTGTCTCTGTCATTTCCCATGTTACAATTACCAGTAAAACAAACAAGGGTTTAAAAAACACAGAAGGCAAGAGAAAGAAAACACTGGGAAATGCTCACTTACAGTAAGCAAGACTCAGCAACAATGTGAGCGTGTGTGCTGTGTTTATAGTCTGATTAGTCTTGAATAGCTTCAGCTGTATATTTGCAATCAGGGGGAATCTGGGCCAGGTGTGTGCGTGAAGTGCATGATGGGATCTGTAGTTCATTAAAGTGGCAGATTTGCAAATGCTAGATCACTAATGAATGTGACTATACTTTTTCACATAGTCTACTGTTTTATTTTTGCAAAACATGTCATATTTTTGGCCAGAACTGTGCTAACTTTATTATCCTGGCCCTTTAAAACTGCCCCCATGTATAATGTGGCTTGTTGACTAAATTAATTGCCCACCCCTGTCTACATGGAGCCTTAAAAGTACATATTAGCACCTCATATTACTAAAACATTAGGTAACACTTTAGAACAGGGGTTTTCAAACTGTGGGTCGCACAGTGAACAAAATTGGTTCGTGCAACGTCACATAGCTGCAGCTATTTACATTGCGGTGAATCAAAACCAGTACGATTGACGGCAATAACTTAAAAGCCTCTTACCCTAAAAATATCTAAAGCGTGTTTCCAACAAAAAGACAAAGCTGGTTATGTTTCACAGCTGTGTTTTTCTTTTTTTTCGCTCGACATTACGAGCACTGCTCTGTTTAAGCCCTCGCAATCTGCATTTAGCCGGTAGAGCTTGCGCAGAGTGGTGCTCTCAGTAAGGGACCGTCAGAAAAGTGCTTATTTTTTCTTCGTTTTTTTTTTTTATTGCTCCATCCTGCGTGTTTTATTTTAAACACTACTAATTTTCTCTTAAATGAGCCCAAACAGTTATTAAAGTATTAGAATGCTTTATTATTGATCTGTGCATTCTTACATGAACTCCTCTGTTATCAAACAAAACACAATGAGAGATTCATTTGCTGCTCTTCACTAAATAACTCTAGTACCTTTAATCAATATGCAAATACAGTTAAAAGTGAAGTAGATTTTATAGCTTTCTTTAATTTCTGTATAGGCCATTGATTTTAATAGGCTAAACCTTTTATTTTATTGTCAATATTTTCTAATGTTTGCTATGTATTCTATCATTTGAAGCTATTTGTTGTCCAATATTTTTTTCATTTGTTCAAGCTCTTGTTCTCTCCAAACTGGATTACTGCAACTCTCTACTAGCCGGGCCTCCAGCTAACTCTATTAAGCCTCTTCAACTGCTCCAGAATGCAGCAGCACGAGTGGTCTTCAATGAACCTAAACGAGCACATGTCACTCCGCTGCTCATCCGTTTGCACTGGCTGCCAGTTGCTGCTCGCATCAAATTCAAAGCTCTGATGTTTGCCTACAAAGTGACTTCTGGCTTTGCTCCTTCTTATCTGCTCTCACTTCTGCTGATCTATGTGCCCTCCAGAAACTTGCGTTCTGTGAATGAACGTCGCCTCGTGGTTCCATCCCAAAGAGGGAAGAAATCACTTTCGCGAACGCTCACGCTCAATCTGCCCAGTTGGTGGAATGAACTCCCTAACTGCATCAGAACAGCAGAGTCACTCACTACTTTCAAGAAACGACTAAAAACTCAACTATTTAGTCTCCACTTCACTTCCTAATCTGCAATTGCCTCTCTGAATATCACACTAACTGTACCCAAAAAAAAACAAATACTAATACTACTAATACTTTCCTTCTCAGACTTTACACACCTGAAACTCGCCTACAGCACTTATTCATTGTTGCTCTTATAGTTGTGTAAATTGCTTCCTTGTCCTCATTTGTAAGTCGCTTTGGATAAAAGCGTCTGCTAAATGACTAAATGTAAATACCAACGTTGATAGATTGTTAATCAATAAATAGCTATAGTGCTATCTGTTAGTTTTAACGTCACCTAATGTTATGGAAGGGGATAGATGTTATGGAAAATACTAATATTAATGTAAATACCCCCATCATTCCTTCCTCAAGCAAATGTGTAAATATTAGATCTATTCAGCGATAACGTTAATTGCATTGGCATATATATCTGACGTTTTCACAGCTTGTAGTAGTCGATCAAAAAGCGATATAGTTACTTATGACTATACACTAGCAGTGGAGTTTACTGCGATGTGACGGGGCTTGATCATAATCCAGGGGCTTGATCAAATGTTGATCATATTCTCTTCTAAAAAAAAAAGAAGAGGATGTTTTTCAACAAAAAATGATCACAGTTACAGCCAGCATCCCACAAAAAGCACTTTGAGCCTCAATTTGTGCATATCAAATCACAAAATCCAAAAAGCCGCAGCCATTTATTTCTGACTGCTTTGAATGTGTCACACTTCAATGAAGACGAAGGGACCCAAGTGCAAGTGACAGTTTATTAATACACAAAAACAAAGAGAGACTGGGTGGCTGGAAGTCGAAGGTCATAAGTAGCAATAATCTCCGTCAACAGAGTGAATCAAAAGTTCATCAGGAAGAACCTCAATGTCCGTCAACAGAGCGTATCAAAAGTTCATCAGGGAGAAACTTCAACCAGCACACTAACCAGCGAACTCAACGGGAAGAGCCTGACAAAGACACAGAAACAAGTGAGGACAACGAACTGACAAGGTGAGACAGGAACGCTGAACATTTATAGCCACAGTAATGCGCTACACCTGGAGCGCAATAATCAGCTGAGCGGTGCTAGGTGACCGATGACCATGATCATGTGACCGCCCAGCTGATGACATGAAAACAACAACAACACTGAGAGCCACGCGACTCTCACACAAACACAGAGACAAGCGCACACACACACCGCAACACAAATAAACAAATCACACCACGCAGACACATCATAGAAGAGCAGATAGGTCCACAACCGTGACAGAATGGAGACATTTTTTAACCATTTTTCCATAATAAAACATTATGGTGGGTCTTGAGATTGAATTACTTGCCTAGGTGGGTCCCGGAATAAAAAAAAGTTAAGTATTAAGTATGAATGATCTTTTCTATTTAACTTAAATAACATTAACCAAGTTGAATAAATACTGTATTATTAATTGTTTGTTCATGTTAGTAAATACGGTCCCACTTTATATTAAGTGGCCTTAACTAATATGTACTTACATAGGAACTAATAGTTTGTTACAATGTACTTATTGTGTAAATACATGTATTTACTGTGTACTTATGCTTGATTTAATACATGTTTGTACTTACATCTGTAATTAACTTTTGTAATTACATTTGTAAATACACTGTTGACCATCCCTTACACCTTAACCCACCCTTAAACCTACCCATACCACCAAACCTGTCCATAACCCAACCTCTATCCCAACTCAAGAGCACCACAAGTGTTCTCAAATACATCATAAACACAGTAAGTACATTGTATTTATTTTTCTGATGTAAGTACATAGTAGTTAAGGATACTTAATATAAAGTGGGACTTAACTAACATTCAATTCAATTCAATTCAATTCAGCTTTATTTGTATAGCGCTTTTACAATGTAGATTGTGTCAAAGCAGCTTCACATAAATGGTCATAGTAACTGGAACAGTGTGGTTCAGGTTTTAGTGTTTAAGTTCAGTTCAGTTCAGTTTAGCTCAGTTCAGTGTGATTTAATCATTACTGAGAGTTCAAACACTGAAGAGCAAATTCATCGATGCGTAGCTCTACCAATCCTGAACCATGCGAGGCAGTGGCGACAGCGGAGAGGGAAAAAAAACTTCACCTGATGGGAGTGAAGAAAAAAAACCTTGAGGGAACCAGACTCAGTTGTGCACGACCATTTTAATTTCTCCGCTGGCCAAAAGTCTTGTGCAGAGCTTCATTCGCCGTGGTTTAGGCTGGAAGATGGCCTCAGCGAAGACTCGTCTGTCCCTGGAGCGTCGCTGGAATCAGACTCATGTTCTCCACTCCCCACGACCATCAGCGCAGCAGCAGCTCAGGATATTAACTAATGTAAAGTGTGACCGCTATTAATCTACACGGCTGGAAGGCTTCAGTTTATATACAATATAAGCAGTGTAAATCTACCCTAAGCATCTCTCAAACAACTGAACACAGAGCCCGTGCCACAGTCGCCATGCTGTAATCTCGGTGTGTGTCAATGCAGTAAAACACCCTGCTGGCGTTCACCCAGCTGGACGAATGTTTTATTCCCGATTCCTCAGACATTCAGGCTTTATTTGGGTCCAGAAGGGCTTGATAACTCAATCCTGCTCTCATCTTAACCTCTGATTGTAACGCAGGTTGGCTACTAATCTGTGTGTCAGATGTGGTTTGAAACTGTAGATAGACGTCTATAACACAATACGCCCGTTTAAAACACTGACATCCGATGAGAATGTATTGAAGAACGAAACGCTGAAGTAAAATGTAAGGAGGTAAATGTATGTGCTGCTGGGTTACGCGGAAACACAATATCAAAACAAAATCAGCATTGGTCACAGCAGACCGAGCAATCTAAACATATGACTAGAAATAAATACAAATCACACTTTACTGAAACTGAATGAGTGTGTTAATGCACTTTTGCCTATAGCACAAAACATGTCAGGATAATTATACCTGCACGCGTCACTGCCCAGTTTTTAATTTCACACTATGCTTTCAAAATCTATACTACTTTCACATTCTGGAAAGAAAACACTTAATCTAAACTCAACGCACAGCAAATTCCTCCGAGTGAAATGTACTCAGTTCAGAAAGTATTCAGTCCCTCTTTAAATAAGGGCAAACAGGTTGGTAAATAAGTAAAGCTGCTGTTTTTGGACGCTTAATAATCCTCTGCTGAGATTTTAAGAGAGATACAATGTGTTACATTTCAGCTGATATCATCTACGGCTGGGCGAAGCAGTGGCGCAGTAGGTAGTGCTATTGCCTCACAGCAAGAAGGTCGCTGGTTCTATCCTCGGCTCAATTGGCGTTATTGTGTGGAGTTTGCATGTTCTCCCTGGGTTTCCTCCGGGTGCTCCGGTTTCCTCCAAAGACATGTGGTACAGGTGAATTGGGTATGCTAAATTTTCCTTAATGTATGAGTGTGTGTGAATGAGTGTTTGTGGATGTTTCACAGAGATGGGTTGCGGCTGGAAGGGCATCCATTGTGTAAAAATGTGCTGGATAAGTTGGTGGTTCATTCCGCTGTGGCGACCCCAGATTAATAAAGGGACTAAGCCGACAAGAAAATGAATGAATGAATGAATCTACGGCTGTGACTGAAGTCAGTTGTAGTTTTGTGTTTCTCTTCTGTGTTTCTGAGTATTACATCAGTGCTCAATCATCACTTAATCAATCCTTTCATTGTCTCATTAACTTGAGTAGCTTTAACTCATTTTAGAGAGGGACCAAATACTAAACTGAGTCAATTTTACACAGAGGATTTTGCTGTGTGCTGTGTGTATCTAATCAGCAACGTCTCATTAATTTAATAGTTTTTACCATGCTATTACTGTATTTACCCCTTTTTTGATAAACTAAAATGGGAGTTGAAAGTAAATCTACACAAGAATATATATATATATATATATATATATCAGTGGTGTAATCCTAGAAAAAAAGGTGGTGTACTATTACACCCGACACAAATTTTAAATGAAAGTAGGCAAAGAAACGACGAAAGTCAATGTATTAATTTTTTTATACAATATTTATTTATATTTTATTTTTTTGTTTACATCAGTTACCTGTATTTAAGTTAACTCAAAAGCGCCTGTGCATACATGGAAAGACAGCTTTTTAGCTTACTTTCTTTACTGGCTTATTACTTTACATTTTATAGGTTCCTTTAAACATCAATCAGCAATTATTTTTAATTGTAACATTCGTGCATGCATGTTTTAAACCAAACTATTAGGAGTCTGTCTTCTGTTGTCGCTATTATATACTAGCAGTTACCCTTTTAAATCGCTCATTGTTACGGGATTTGTGAGTAGTCTTTGCCTAATTGTTTTTTGTGTTAAATACGGTATAGTGTCGTTCATTAGCGGCACAATTAAGACAAATGTGAAATACTGTTTTACAGTATTATATATATATATATATATATATATATATATATATATATATATATATATATATATATATAAAACCGGCCACTTTATTAGGTACACCTGTCCAATTGCTCAATAATGCAAAATTATAATCTGCCAATCACATGGCAGCAACTCAATGCATTTAGGCTTGTAGACATGGTCGAGACGATCTGCTACAGTTCAAACCGAGCATCAGAATGGAGAAGAAAGGTGATTAAAGTGAGTTTTGAAAAGCATGGATCCCACTTTGGGCTCATTAGTACCAATTGAGCATGGTGTCAACGCCACAGCCTACCTGAGTACTGTTGCTGACCATGTCCATCCCTTTATGAGCACAGTGTCTCCATCTTCTGATGGCTACTTCCAGCAGGATAACGCACCATGTCATAAAGTGCCAATCATCTCAGACTGGTTTCTCGAACATGGCAATGAGTTCACTGTACTCAAATGGCCTCCACAGTCACCAGAGCTCAATCCAATAGAGCAGCTCTGGGATGTTGTGGAACGGGAGATTGGCATCATGGATGTGCAGCCGACAAATCTGCAGCAACTGCGTGATGCTATCATGACAATATTGAGCAAAATCTCTGAGGAATATTTCCAGTAGCTTCTTGAATCTCTGCTACGAAGAGTTAAGGCAGTTCTGAATGCAAAAGTAGGTCCAATCTGGTACTAGTAAAGTGTACCTAATAAAGTGGCCGTTGAGTGTATAAATCAAAACACAGTTACTTTTTACATTAGGCCAAAAAAAAAAAAAAAAAAGCACAAACATCTGATATTTCCACCATATTTCTAATTAAAATGTTATTATTTTTTATTTATATTTGGTCCCCACAAAGTAAGGAATATAAGGTACACCCAAATGTCTGCCAATATCAGCAGTGCTCATGCAAAATAACTTCACTGGAAGAGTATTGATATGTTCTTCCCAAACACAGCGAGGACAAACTATGAAATCAATCCATCATGAAGCTCACAGAGGACAGATTTCATCAGCACACACACACACACACACACACACACACACACACACACACACACACACACGCATAATATCTCCACTATCCCCACACATTCTCACAGATGCATAATATCTTCATCATCAACACACACACATTCATGAATGCATTAAATCTTCATCATCAGCACACACGCTCACTCATGAATGCATAATATCTCCATCATTGATCGGCGTTTGGAAAGGATGAACACTCAAAGACACCACAGGCTGCTGTAATGAATCCTCCAGTTCTGTAAACAGCAGAAACACACACCGAGAGTCCATCAGATGAGCACCCAAACACACACACAGCAGAAAAGAGGAGATCAGTGTCCAGATCCTAACCTGACGGGGATCCTGTACGTGCGGGACGAGAGTTATTTGCTTTGTCTCGCTGAGAGATGAGAAAACAGGCCAAGAGAAATGTTTGCTCTGCTCTTTGGTGATTGCGGTGGCGTGAGCTCCACTTGTGCTTGTTATTATTATCAATATTCACTAAATGGATTGTGAGTGTCCGTCTAGACGAGCTGGAGGAGGATTACTGCTCTTTAGAAAGAGATTAGACTCACAATACTGAGAAATGCGCTGGAAACGCTGCGTAAACCCAAAACAGGAGTAACACTTTTCTAATCTTTATATATAATTTTTCATACAGAACATTCATGTCTACATGTAAAGATTATGAGGCACCCTTGTTTAGGATATACAGAAAGACACAAAACTATGCAAACAAATCTAAAACTATTCAAACATTTAGTTTATCATTTTCTTTCTTTATAAACCTTTAAATAAATAAAAATATTTCATTCTTAGCAGGCTTCTTTCCTTAAAACATTGATGTTTAAAATTATTGTTTATAAAATGTTGAAGAGAATTTATCTTTTAGGGACAAACTCAAATACACAAATAAATAAAACTAAATAAACAAATAAATATTACTAAATAAATTAATATATGTATACACACACACACACGCACACACACACACACACACACACCGGCCACTTTATTAGGTACACCACTCTAACTGCTTGTTAACTCAAATTTCTAATCAGCCAATCACATGGCAGCAGCTCAATGCATTTAGGCATGTAGACATGGTCAAGACGATCTGCTGCAGTTCAAAGCGAGCATCAGAATAGGGGAGAAAGGGGATTTAAGTGGCATGGTTGTTGGTGCCAGACAGGCTGCTCTGAATATTTCAGAAACTGCTGATCTACTGGGATGTTGTAACCATCATCTATCCATCTTCGTATGGCTACTTCCAGCAGGATAACAAACCATAAAGAGTGAATCATCTCAGACTGGTTTATTAAATATGACAATTAATTCACTGTACTCAAATGGCCTCCACGGTCACCAGAGCTCAATCCAATAGAGCAGCTTTGGGGATGTGCAGCCGACAAATCTGCAGCAACTACGTGATGCTATCATGTCAATATTGAGCAAAATCTCTGAGGAATATTTCCAGTAGCTTGTTGAATCTCTGCCACAAGGGATTAAGGCAGGCCTAAAGGCAAACATGGTCCAACCCGATACAAGTAAGGTGTACCTATTAAAGTGGCTGGTGAGTGTATAAATGTAGTGTACGTACGCTACAAATTACACACACACACACACACACACACACACACACACACACGCGCACACGCACACGCACACGCACACACACACACACATATATATATATATATATATACATATATATATATATATATATATATATATATATATATATAATGTTATTTTTTACACAATATTAAGCAGTGTTGATTTATTATTTACAATATATATTATATATAATTATATATAAATATATAATGATATTATGTTTATATATATATATATATATATATATATATATATATATATATATATATATATATAATATTCATTTAATATCAGTAATTTGATATAAATTTGTCTATTGTTTAAGTTACAAACATTACATACACACTTAGTAAAATAAAATGTATTAATTATTATTCACCTACCTACAGTATTTATACAACTAAAATGTAATTTTATCCACTTTAAGTAATTAATTCAATTACCATTTCCTTTAATTTCTCAGATAATCATACACCGAAAAACCCAACAGCCAACTTTATCAAATGAAATGAGTGCAGTTAACTCAACATTTACTAAAGGTTAATTTTGCTCATTTGAAAAGAGTTTTGAACTCAGTCTTGAAGGTGATGAGTTAATTAAATACCTCAACTTAATTGGAGTAAGTTCACAGTACTCATATAGATTAGTTTTTTACTCAGATGGTTTGCTGCAATCGTGTTCCTCAAATGATTGAGCAAAACATTTATTCATTTTCCAACGGCTTACCACAGCGAAATGAACTATCAACTATTCCAGCATTTGGGAAACCGGAGCACCCAGAGGAAACCCACACCAACACGGGGAGAACATGCAAACTCCATACAGAAATGCCAACTGACCTTCATGCCATGAGGCCAGGGCCAGAGTGGGACTCCTTTTTAGCTCCGGAGTTTCAAGCCTTAGACCGGCCCACCTCAGTCGACGACTGACTATATTAAAATAACGTCATTTCCAATTCAGTTTCTAATGACACTAACACATCTTCTTCAAGGACACATGCTGCTTTAGAACTTCAAATGTTTTTCATAAATATGAGAACATTAATTCGTTATAGATATCCAGTCCTTTGTAACAGTCGTCACACACAAAAAAAAAAAAAAATATATATATATATATATATATATATATATATATATATATATATATATATATATATATATATATATATATATATATATATATATATATATATATTCCAACATAAGTAACCCAAACTGTTTTATTTTATAAATAACCCAAACAGTTCCAGTTTTATGTCTTAACACTGAAAAAAAAAACATATTTTATTCTGGTGAGGTTCGAACTCGGGTCGGCTGCGTCAATGCGTAACGTGCTAACCTCTAGACCAGGGGTTCCCGAACTTTTCAGCCCGCGACCCCCAAAATGAGAATGCCAGTGACTTGTGACCCCCAATATTCTCTGAGGTGGTGGTTATAAATACAGAAAGCTTGTATGCAATGACGCACACACACCAATAGACCCAAGTCTATTCTTTGGTTTGTTTTTTTATGTATGTCAGTGCTGTAAATGGGCCAGAAAGTTTAACCTGGTGTTATAAAATCAATCTGCTGCATCTGACAGTATTGCTGTGTCTTTAGTATAATGTAATTATGTACCCGAGAAGTCGCAATCCAATAGAACTAGTAACTATAAGTTAATATAGTAACTATATAGTTTATAGTAACTATAAACGACTATTTTTTTCTCATCTGTAGGTTATTGATAAAATACAGTAAGTCTTAAAGGTTTAATAAAAATTCATTGATTTTTGAAAATCACCAGGCGACCCCCCTTCATTGTCCCGCGACCCCTCGAGGGGTCCCGACCCCCACTTTGAGAACCTCTGCTCTAGACCTCGATGGCGCTGTTAAGCGCTGCGGTGTTATCTGCTCCTATTGATGTCTACTCTTTTTTTATACCCTACTCTTTTTCTCCCCATTTTAGATTTCTGATCAAGTTATGTTAAGATTAAAAGTTAAGATTTATTAATGTAGTAAATCATCTAATTTTCACTGAGCAGGTGTAATATTCATTAATATTATTAATATTCACTAAGGTGTCGCTGTTTGGGGTGGAATGGGGTGCAGCCCGCAGGTTAATGATGATCATTATTAACCTGCGGGCTGCATTTAGCTAACAGGGCTGCGAGAAAATAAATAAAAAGAGCGGAGCTGCGGCAAAATAATGAATAAAAAGAGTGAGGTTATGGTCAAATGAACAAATAAATTAAAAAAGTGCAACTGAGAGTGCAAGCAGCTAGGGACACCGGCCCTCGCGGCCAAAAAACGGACCGGCCCACCAGGAATTCTCCTGGTTCTCCCGATTAGCCAATCCATGCCTGCATGAGGCGACAGAGCGACACCGTGCCGCCCCCTTTAATGATATTATTACCTTATTATCATTAATAAATGATTAATTTACTCAAATGCATTAAGTTCACAGTACTCATAAGGATTCGCTTTTAAACTTAAATGGTTTGTTGTGATCGGTTTCCTCAAACGGTTTGAGTTACCTTAACGTACTGGGATTTACAGTGTATATAAAGACAGAAATCTGCATCAGTTTGCACACACATCATACTGTACAGCATACTGTATAAACTGTATTTGTGTTGCGTCTGCATTTCTCATGTGAAATCACGTCAACAGAAGAGAAATATTTCCCAAATGAGATTGTGTATGACTGTATATTTGCTCAAATCCTCAAATTACGAGACCCCACTCATATCGCTTGGTTTTCTGGAGCGACTGTGATTTCCTTGAGTTACCCTGATTAATTGTGTGTATCTGGACGTACAGTATATGGGAGAGGAAATGTCAGCATTTACTCGACCCTCGAAGAAAGACGAGGAAACAACAAACAGTGTTGTGCTGCCGGCGGACCTCAGGTTTCACAAATGATCATGGGAATTGTGTGGCATGAAGGATCACAGCAGGAATGAAAATCCTGCAGGAACATTCACACAGAAGCATTAAATCCCATCTAATCATGTTGATTCTGTTAGCGCACGTTGCTAGTTTTGTGGTGAACAGTTCATCTGTGGATGAAAACAATGTATATGAGCTGAACTTAAACCAACAAGCTAAGTTAAACATTACTACTTTGAATTTATTTGTTTGAATTCAGCATGCGTGGCACATAATCTGGACTCTTTTCTTGCCAGAACAACAGACTCTCACATCAAATCTGGGCTACGACGCATGGTTTGCCCCATTGAAACACTGGACAGGAGGAGGGCATCATCACCGCTGCTGTGGCTCTTCTGTCCTGGAGCTTTAAAATAAAGCAGTAAAGCAGGACAGCACACAGACGGCTGAAGCTGAAACAAAGTCCCTTTCAAGGAATGTCTATTCACTCGCCGGCCATATTTGCGACACATCCATGCAGCTCATCCAAGGTAAAGTCTAGAAGGGATACAGCTGTGGATACTCACCTTAATACAGCATCATTTTTTTACATCACTGTAGACGTTAATGAAATACAATTGAATGAGTAATTTAATAAATAATATCAATAATACTGGGTATAATTACTGCTTTTACATAACTGTGATGATTGGGTTTAGGGTTGGGGTATAGGTAAACGTTATTAAAATACAATTCAATGGGTAATTTATTAAATAACATCAACAATACTCATTATAATCACTTTTTTTAACATTATAGACGATATTAAAATACAATGTAATGGGTAATTTCATAAATAATATCAATAATACTCTGTGTATAATCACTGTTTTTACATTATAGACGATATTAAAATACAATGTCATGGGTAATTTCATAATTAATATCAATAATACTCTGTGTATAATCACTGTTTTTTACATTATAGACGTTATTAAAATACAATTGAATGGGTAATTTAATTAACAATATCAATAATACTGGGTATAATTACTGCTTTTACATAACTGTGATGATTGGGTTTAGGGTTGGGGTACGGGTAAACGTTAATAAAATACAATTCAATGGGTAATTTAATAAATAACATCAACAATACTTATTATAATCACAGTTTTTACATTATAGACGATATTAAAATACAATGTCATGGGTAATTTCATAAATAATATCAATAATACTCTGTGTATAATCACTGTTTTTACATTATAGACGTTATTAAAATACAATATCATGGGTAATTTATTGAATAATATCAATAATACTCTGTATAATCACTGTTTTTACATTATAGACAATATTAAAATACAATTTAATGGGTAATTTCATAAATAATATTAATAATACTCAGATATATCAATGTTTTTATATTATAGACGTTATTAAAATACAATTTAATGGGTAATTTAATGAATAATATCAATAATACTCTGTATAATCACTGTTTTTACATTATAGACGTTATAAAAATAAAATATAATGGGTAATTTCATAAATAATATCAATAATAGTCAGATATATCAATGTTTTTATATTATAGACGTTATTAAATTACAATTTAATGGGTAATTTAATAAATAATATTAATAATACTTGGTATAAATACTGTTTTTACATTACTGTAATGGTTGGGTTAAGGATTGGGTAAACATTAATAGAAATAATTTAATAAACAATATGATTAATTCTTGTTAACTTCCGACCACAGCTGTATCCCTTCTAGCATCAATGCTCATGTAAGATCAAAATCTTATTTAACTGAAAGGGGGAATCCTGAAATCTCAAAAAAGACAGAAAATCCTAAATTAAGAAGCATTTTTCAGACAAGCAAAGAAAAAAAAAGTCTTGTTTTCAAAAATAATGTTAAAATTAAGTGAGTTTTTTTCTTAAAACAAGTTAAATAATCTGTCAAAGGGATAATCTTGAAATAGGATCATTTTACTTACCGCATCGGCAGATTATTTTGCTTGTTTTAAGTAAAAACTCATTTAATTTTGACTCGACATTTCTTAAATCAAGACAATATGTTTGGCATGTCTAATGCTTCTTGGTTTAAAAATTATTAGATATTTAGACAAGACACAAGACAAAACTCTGAGTAAGAAAGGCAGTTTTTGCAGTGTAAGTGAATGGGAGAATCCTGGAATCTCATAAACTGTTTGCCAACCTCACAATTACATTGCATATTTCAAATCAGCCACAAATCTGACGTCTGTTGTTCTTTAAAACAAGCAAAATGATCTGCCAATGGGGTAAGCAAAGAGCTCATCTTGAAATCAAACTATATTCTACATTTTGGGGAGTCACGGTAGCGCATTGGGTGGCACAGTGCCTCACAGCAAGAAGGTTGCTGGTTTGAGTTTGAGTTGGTGTTTCTGTGTGGAGTTTGCATGTTCTCCCCGTGTTGGCGTGGGTTTGCTTCGGGTGCTCCGGTTTCTCCCATAGTCTAAACACATGGACTATAGGTGAAATTGAATAAGCTAAATTTGGCTGTAGTGAATGTGTGTAGGTGCATGAATGGGTGGGTGTTTCCTAGTGCTGGATAAGTTGGCGGTTCATTCTGCTGTGGCGACCATTGATTAATATAGAGACTAAGCTGATTATGAATGAATGCATGAATAACGTGATTTTTTTTTCCAAGTAATTTAAGAGCACACATTGCTTTGCATATTATAAGCACAACCAAGCTTTAAAAATCTCTCTGGACCACCCTTTTAAAAATTGTTAGATATTTGGAAACAAGAACAAAACTCTAAGCAAGAAGAGCATTTGTTTGCATCTGCCTCTGTGAGCTCAGCATGCTGGATCTGTCCCATAGCAGATGTGTTTGCTGTGGAAATACTGTGTGTGTGCTCTCGCTGCCATTTATCACATTGTAAACTGGAAAAACGCAGCATTTAGCTGAGTGTACTGGCAGTTCTGGGAGACTTCATGCGGATGCCAAGGTATTTGAGCAGAAGTGAAAGAAGACGAGATCAACTTGGTTTGTTTGTCATTCCGAGCATAACCAGCTAATCACAACAAAACCAAACACACAGACGATCCTCTGCTGTCTTTCCAGAGGACAAACGTGAGAAATCACTGAGAGAAAACAGAAAGGATCACTCTCATGACTGAAATTACACAGCTTTTGTACAAGAGGAAAACTGCATGAATAAACAGCCTGATATTAATTCAATTAATTTGGTAAGAAATAATATGAAACTGTAATAATATCAACAACAACAACAATCATTATCATTATAATATTTTATTATTATTATTATCATTATTATTTTATTATTATTATTATTATTATTATTATTATTATTATTATTATTATTATACTAATTACAATTATAAATACAATTATAAATATATATATTTATATTTATAATAATTAATATATTTTAACAACTAAATACAACTAAATACAATAATAACAATGATATTATTACTATTATATAATAATAATAATAATAATAATAAACATCATATTAATAATAATAATAATTAAAAATAATAATAATATATAACTAATAAGTATTATTATGCTTTTATTTTATAGACTTTTATTAATTAATATATTTCTAAAAAATATCATAATAATTATATATATATATATATATATATATATATATATATATATATATATATATTCATATTGCTACTAATTCTTGATATACATTAATGTAATTAATAAATTATTGAATGTATTATCTAAATTCATAAAGTATACAAATGTAAGTCAATAATAATAAATATAATATTCATATGAATAATAATAATAATAATAATAAGTATTATTATTATTATGATTAATATTAATATACTAATTCTAAGTATAGTTATAATTTATTTGGTGTATTTTTAATAATTAATATTATAAATATATAAAATAATTTTTAATAATTAATTATTAATATAACTAATATAGTTAATTATAAGTATTATTATGTTTTTATTTTAAGATTTTTTCTTACATTTTCTAACTTACACTGAAAATGACAATAATAATTATAAACAATAATATTACTAAAAATCATAATAATTATTATTTTGTAAATTTAATTGATAAATTATTAAATGTATCATTTATGTAAATTAATAAAATAAGTATACATAACTTTACATAATAATAATAATAATAATAATAATAATAATAATAATTATTATTATTATTATTATTATTATTATTATTATTATAATAACTTACATAAATTTGTATATTTGTTTTATTAATTTATATAAATATAAAAATATATACTTTATGTTTTATTGATCAGGGACAAATCGAGTCCCAGAATTAAAACAGCTGAATTGAATTTCCAGTCCCTGGTTAGGAGAAACATAACATAGCAAAGACATTCATTCACACAAACAAACAAATAAATAAAATGACATTAAATATGAAAGAGAGCATTTTTAGCAATAGTCTACTTATTTGATTTGATTTTGTTTTTGTTTTGCTGCATATAAAATATAGACTTTGTTGTTTTTCTGTAAATAAATATTTACATAACAATAAAAACAACAACACAGTGAAATTAAATCATTTCAAAAAAATTAAACCTCCAATTTAGCTATTATTATGTTTTATATAAATATATTACTATATTGCTATTAAATAATCAAATTTATATAAAAAATGAAAGAAATCACTGAATTAAATGAGAAAGCATCTAAAAAGAGCAAAAAGTTTTTGGTGATACAACATACAATTCGACAATAATCCATTGCCTCTAGGACTTTTTTAGTTTATGGCTTCTCAATGCATCATTTCCAGTCAGGAAATACACTGTATATATCTTCAATAGGGACATCTCACAAATCTCAACCTGTCTGATAGAGTAATGGTCTGAAGATTTACCATTTTCCTCTGCAAAAGTGCATTAAACTGTGCATGCGTGTGTGTTTTCCAGACAGACCGACAGAGAGATGAAAGAAGACCTGATCTGACAGTCTGTGAACTCGTGGCATTGTGAGCTCAAACTATTCAACACAGTATAAATTAGAGGCCCCTTTTGTGTCTGTGCAAGTTGTTTTTGCGGCTGAGCAGAGAAAGAGAAAGAGGAAGGGGGAAAAATAGAGTGACGGCAGGAAAGTGTGAGGGAGTGAAAGAAAGACTCTTGCATTGGTAGTCAAAACCATAAATAAGACGTATAGGAGAAGATGAACAAACCAGATCTGAGCGTGCAGATGCTCAGGTCACATTTACAGCACACCGCATGACTCAAGTCACACGATTCAGATTGTTATATATTGTCAGATCGGTTTAAGGCTTCATTCATCTGTAGAAATGAATTCAATATGAATCAGATACAGTGCATCCGTAAAGTATTCATAGCACTTCACTTTTTCCTTAATAAATGGATTTGATCGTAATAATCTAGGAAAAGTCTGTAAAATAACTGTTTTTTTCTAAACATTTTTAAGAAAATATCTGTGGATTTATTTTTTTTTTTGCACTTTATTTGAACAAAGAAATTTTACCGTAATTTTATGGTTTTTGTTTGGCAGCCGTAGCTGCCATTCATTTGACCTTTTTTTATGATTTTTCTTTTTTTTTTACAGTGTGGCCACTCATCCGTAATCAGTAATAATCCAATCAGAATGATCCTAGCTTAATATAAATGGATCCCTTTCTCCCTATTGCTCTATCTTCTTTTTGGAAGAATCCCCCCTTCCACCCCATCTCCTCCTTTTTCTCCCCTTTAAAGGAGCGATCGAGACCTTCCTGATCTCGGATCCCCTGATATGCTTCTAGACCGGGCAGGAGCCCTGGGCTCAAATATCTCCGAGCTCAGGGTTCTCTCCTGGGACAGCATGCCAAACCTGCTTTAAATGCCAAGCATATCTAAGTGGGAACTCTTGAAATGACATGTCGATGTCCGAACACTGATACGAGGAGCATCAGTCTCTCAGACACAAGCCAGAGATGCATTCAAACCCTCAGAAATGCAGAACAAGATGTGAATTCCTGCTTCATATTCCTTCATCTGCACTTAAGGACTAGTTTTATATTATTGTGAATTACATCCCCCTTGACATTGCTTCACTGAATAGTTCATTTTTCACCTATTTCTTGCTGAAACATCATGTTTGAGCACATTTTTTATTATTCAAACAGGCCACCATCGTGCACATTGATTTGCAACTTGCTCCATGTAGTTTATTTATGCGTATGAGCTAATAAGCATGCACAAAACAGCCACAAACTGAATTTCATGAGCGCTATAAACTTGAAAAATGTCTCTAATTACCAGACAGATATAAATAAAGTGGAGTTTCATCAGTGCTGCCCAGTTTTTTTTTTTCTGCAGCACTGGTTCTGGGAGCATTTTTCCCCCATTCATTTATCCCATTGGGATTTTAAAAAGTCTTGGTTATTAGAAGAGAGACAGATTAAGCCATAAACCGAAGCCATGCAGCTATTTGAAGAATTAATCACAAGATTACAATCTTTTATTTCGAAGCACAGAAGTCGATGGAAATCAGACCAAAAGGTAAAGATAAAACGCTTAACAACTTTACTGAGGGAAACTACCAGCATTGATCTGAAGCATTGCCAAAAGTGTTTGAAAAAGTGTTTATCCCCTTATTGATTTCCTTTTTTTGTTTTTGTTTTTTGCATGTTTGTTACACTTTAATATTTCAGATCATCAAACAAATTTAAACATTAGTCATTTTTTAAGGTCATGCCACAGCATCTCAATGGAATTCATGTCAGGACTTTGACTAGGCCACTACAACATCTTAATTTTGATTTCTTTAGCCAATTAGAAGTGGGCTTCTTGGTGTGCTTTAGATCATTACTTTTATGCCACATACATGTCAGGACACACACTTTCATTAAACTAATTTAAGTATTACTCATTGTTTTTAAGGTCATGCCACAGCATCTCAATTGGATTCATATCAGGACTCTGACTAGACCACTACAACATCTTCATTTTTTTTCTTTTAGCTATTCAGAAGTGGATTCCCAAAGATGAGTTGCGGCTGGAAGGGCATCCGCTGCGTAAAAACTTGCTGGATAAGTTGGCGGTTCATTCCGCTGTGGCGACCCTGGATTAATAATGGGACTAAGCCGTCAAGAAAATGAATGAATGAATGAATATTCAGAAGTGGACTTGTTGGTGTGCTTTGGATCCTTACTTTAATGCATACTGGGACACTCACTTTCATCAAATTCATTTAAATATTACTCATTATTTTTACGATCATGCCACAAAATCTCAACTGGATTCAGGTCAGAACTTTAACTAGGCCACTTTAAACGTCTTCATTTTGTTTTCTTCAGCCATTCAGAAGTGGACTTGTTGGTGTGCTTTGAATCATTACTTTTATGCCACACACATACTGGGACACACGCTTTCATCAAACTAATTTAAATATTGCTCATTGTTTTTAAGGTCATGCCAGAGCATCTCAATTGGATTCATGTCAGGACTTTGACTAGGCCATTCCAACATTTTAATTTTGTTTTCTTTAGCCATTTAGAAGTGGATTTGTTGGTGTGCTTTGTATCATTACTTTTACACAACACATACTGTGACATAAACTTTCCAAAATGTTCAACTTTTGTCCAATCAGTCAACAGAGCATTTTCCCAAAACGTCTTGGGAATCATCAAGATGTATTCTGGCCAGGGCCGGAGCAAGCTGAACTGCTGAAGGGTAGTTTAGGGGACGCCGCCCTCTCTATTCTGCCGCCCTAGATGCGGATATAACTGTGGCGCGGGTGGGGAGGGTAGTTTAGGGGACGCTGCCCTCTCTATTCTGCCACCCTAGATGTGGATATAACTGTGGCACGGGTGGTGAGGGTAGTTTAGGGGACGCCGCCCTCTCTATTCTGCCGCCCTAGACGCGGATATAACTGTGGGCGCGGGTGGTGAGGGTAGTTTCGGGGAATTTAGTTTATGCCAAAATATAAGCAATTAAGGAAACTTGAGTGTGATACAGAGTGGGCGGAGCTTTGCTCAACGGTACTCTCTGATTGGCTATTTTTCTGTAAGCATCATGGGTATTGTAGTTTTTCCCGCTCAAATCCTGTTGTTAAACAGAAGCTGAGTTAATGTGAAGAGATGGGTTCAACAAAGCACATGAAATCAATTAGCAGCTCACAGCAGCCCTGTCTTTAAAGGTTTATCAGTGGTTTTGAAAAATATATTTCCCCAATGAAGAATAGAGGGGGGTTTTATTGGTATTTAACAGAGCCTACAGGTTTTATAAACAGCTGAACAAAAATATCCATGCATCTATCAGTTCACAAAACTGCACAGTAAGCCAGAGAGTTTGTGTTTTTGTTATGCCTTAAATCTCAGTGAATAATGTTGGTTAAGAGTTTGCCTAAATCATCTTAAATTGTTGCTTAAATACATGCTTTTTTTAAAATTGCTGTCAGTGTAGTCTGTCATTAACATGTTATACAGATTTCCAGCATACATCTATCTATTTATCAATTTGCTGCATAAATCACTATTAAAAATCAATTTTGTCTCGAGTAGGGACTGTGAACTTTAACCGTGACTGTGTCGAGACCTGTGCTATTAATACTCTAAAGTGCCTCCATCACAAGGGTAATTGAACATAAATTACACACAGTTACTCCGTTTTGAAGCCGCAGCCGTTTTCTGCCTCTGATAGCATAATGTGGAACGATCTTTGACCTGCTACTAATAAGCAGCGGTTCAGGTTGCGTCAGATTGATGAGAGTGTGGCGGAGGTGAGGGGCTCTATTTAAGTCTTACACCAAGACAAAGCAAACCTACTAATAACTAAGTTACCTAGTTACTTGCTTGCTTACTTTATTTGCTTACTTATCTTACTTTACTTGCTAGCTTTACTTGCTTACTTTGTTTGCTTTTCATTTAATTGCTTACTTAACTTCATTATTGCTTTGCTTACTGTTCTTTATTTACTTACTTGCTTCAAGTGCTTGCTTAACTTAATTGCTTACTTTAGCTGGTTACTTTGCTTTACTTATTTCATTTGCTTACATTACTTGCTTACTTTACTTTGCTTTAATTGCTTGCTTTACTTACTTTGCTTGCTAACTTTACTTACTTGCTTACTTTACTTACTATGCTTTCTTACTTTACTGGCTTACTTTGATTTACTTACTTTACTTGCTTACTTTTCTTACTTGCTTACTTTGTTTACTTTACTTGGTTACTTACTTTACTTTGCTTGCTTACTTTAATTTACTTGCTTACTTTACTGGCTTACTGTACTTACTTTGCTTGATTACTTTATTTGCTTATTTACTTGCTTACTTTACTCTCTTTACTTACTTTACTTAATTACTTTACTTACTTACTTTACTTGCTTACTTTGCATACCTGCTTACTTTGCTTGCTTTGATTTACTTGCTTACTTTGCTTGCTTTGATTTACTTGCTTACTTTGCTTGCTTACTTTACGTTCTTTACCTTCTTTACTTGCTTACTTTACATACTTGCTTACTTTAATTGATTACTTTGCTTACTTGTTTACTTTACCTAGTTTACTTGCTTACTTTACTTACCATTCTTGCTTACTTTACTTGCTTACTTTACTTGCTTGCTTACTTTACTTGGTCACTTTACTTGCTTGCTTACTTTACTTATTTTACTTGCTTACTTTGCTCGCTTACTTTACTTGCTTACTTTACTTGCTTGCTTACTTTACTTGCTTACTTTACTTGCTTGCTTACTTTACTTGCTTATGTTACTTACTTTACTTGCTCACTTGCTTATTTTACTTGCTTGCTTGCTTATTTTACTTGCTCACTTTACTTTACTTGCTCCATTTACTTGCTAACTTTATTTGATTACTTTGCTTACTTGGTTACTTGCTCACTTTGCTTACTTGCTTACTTCACTTGCTTACTTTACTTGCTTACTTCACTTGCTTACTTTACTTGTTTACATTACTTGCTTACTTCACTTGCGTACTTCACTTGCTTACTTCACTTGCGTACTTTACTTGCTTGCTTTACTTGCTTACTTCACTTGCGTACTTTACTTGCTTACTTTACTTACTTGCTTACTTCACTTGCTTACTTTACTTGCTTAATTTACTTGCTTAATTTACTTGCTTACTTTACTTGCTTACTTTACAGAAATAAACAGGGAAAAACAAAACCAAACCAGCTATTAGAAATTAGTTAATAAAACTATTGTGTTTAGAACTTCAACTGTACAGTTGGACAGACAGCGTGGAGAGAAATGAGAAAGAATGAAAGAGAAGAGAACAAGCAAATAATTATACTAATAAATAAACTAATAACTAATAGATAAATAACTGGCATGGCAAACATGATGCTGGACAGAGGTCAGATGGGTGCCAGAGCACCGGGATGTTGCGGTCACATCATTTGTGCACTAAAAACCACAAAAGCGAAAAGCAGACATTATAATATCCAAGCACACATGCTCAGGTATGAAGCGCACCACTGTTCCTCATGCCTCCATTAAAACTGAGAAAAGACTTATTGAAAATCAGGACATGACGACAAAGCCTTCTCTAAAGGAAATCGTCTGTAAACATGCTGCTGAAGAATGCTTTAATGGATTAGTTCAACAATCTGTTATCAGTTTATCACCTTCATGCCCTGACTTTCCTTCTTCTGTCCAACAATAACAGAGAAATGTGAAGAATTCTGCTGGTCGCTTTTTTTTGCATACAAATTCACTGCAAAAATAAATAAATAAATAAAGAATAAATAAATAAATAAATAAACAAGGAATAAATAAACACTAAGCAAATAAATAAACAATAAGCAAATAAATAAATAAATAAATAAATAAATAATGAATGAATAAATAAATAAATAAATAAAAATAAATAAATAAATAAAAAGATTAAATAAATAAATAAATAAAAATAAATAAATAAATAATATATAAATAAACAAATAAATAAATAAATAAATAAAGAATAAATAAACAAATACATAAAAATAAATAAATAAACAATAAATAAATAAACAATAAATTAATAAATTAATAAATAAAGAATAAATAAACAAATACATAAAAATAAATAAATAAATAAATAAATAAATGTTTCTAGTTTAAATATCCCAAAAATTCTTCAATCTAAAAGCATTTTTAAACAAGCAAAAAAAAAAATTAAATAATGCTTCAAATTTAAGTGAGTTTTGTCTTGAAACAAGCAAAATAATCTGACAATGGGGTAAAAAAAAATATATTCTTATGTCTAGATAAAACTAAACTAGATAATTAAATACACTTTGTATTGTGTGCAGTGATGGATATACTCCATTATATTCGGTCATACATTGATACATAAAAAGTTAGCATATTATCCTACATGATAAATATCACACTCCTGTTCGGGACCATAAGCACATAACAGAATTTAATATTTTGACGAAATATCCTTTAAAAAACCCAGTATGTATGACATATGTGACAGTTTAAGGCCAGCTAAAATATATAGACTGAGCTATCTGCTTAACACAGAGCATAATGTAAAATTGGCGTCAGTTAGTTTAATGTGCGTGTTCACCCCATTGAGCAGAACATCATTTACTGATAAAACAATCTACTCCCTAAACTCTGGCAGAACCTGAGGCTCGGATACAGCACAAGTGTTACAAAAACCTTAATGTGAGAAAGATAAGAGCAAATATTAATCATACAAATACACACACTCTCACTCTATTTCACACACACACACACACTCGTAAAGCTATCATAATGGGGACTTCCCAGTATAAATGTAATGTTTTATACTGGACAGACTGTGCATTATCTCTTCTTACCCCTGTATAATCTGCACTTTTACGTACATAATATACTTAGATACAGTTGAAATATGAATCATTAGACCCCCTTGATATTTATATTTCCCCAATTTCTCTTTAATGGAGAGATGATTGTTTTAACACATTTCTAAACATGATAGTTTTAATAACTCATTGCTAATAACTAAGAGCACCTATAGTAATTTTGAAAAATCTAGTTTTTCTATGCAGACCTGAGTGTTATTCTGGATGATGGCTTGAGATTTGATGAACAGATTAATGCAGAGGTTAAATCCTGCTTCTTTCAGCTTCGACTCTTAAAAACAGTCAAATCTTTTCTATCTAGACAAAATGTTGAAAAATAACTCATGCTTTTATTACTACTAGGCTGGACTATTGTAACTCGCTATACTTTGAGATTAGTTAGACAACCTTTTCCCATTTACAATTAGTTAAAAATGCTGCTGCAAGGCTTTTAACCGGTACTAAGAATCATGAGCACATGACACCAGTTTCACGCTCTTTGCACTGGTTGTCTGCGCACTATCGAGTCCCTTTTAAAATTCTTCTCTTTGTTTTTAAATCTCTAAATGGCCTGGCACCGTCTTATCTGTCAGACATGTCGATTGAGCATCAGTCTGGGGTGCATTTCCCAAACAACGACGTAACTCGTGGCTGAATTATTATAGTGCGATGCATGGTTTGGAAAAAAGAACAATGTAGTGACGAGCGTTTCCCAAAGCGCATAGTTTCTCTGTCGCAGATCCATCACTTAAACCACGTTAGTTATAACGTAAAACGCCCATAATGATGCTCTAAACGGGGTGGAGGAACAACTTCTTTAGAGAATAATCTCATCATTTTTTTGTGCAAATTATATTGTTTAAATAATTGTTTAAAAAAATCCATATTAGTTTTGGTAAAAACATGCACTCGCTTTCCATATTGATTGAAATATATGTAAACGGCACTTATACGGTCTGTGTTGGCTTTACAAATATTATTGTGAATATTGCAGTCTCTATTCTAAAACATACAAAAGCGAAGACTATTCTAATATCATATATGAATCATAAAAATAAATAAAAAGGGGATTATTATGAAAAAAAAATTTTTATATTTATTATTCATAAGGAAATGGAAAAAATCTTATAATATTATAAAATAAAATAATAAAATAAAATTAATAAAATTATATTATTAATATTGATGAAGATGATTATTATTATTATTATTTTAAGTCTATTTTTACAATTTGACACATGCAAACACTGCAGAAATGTTCAAACCAGCAGGTCCACGTCATATACAGCAGTGGCTCACAACCTTTTTCTTTGGGGCCCCCCCAATAAACATATACAAACATTGGAGCCCCCCCACCATATAAATACACACGCACGCACGCACGCACGCACACACATATGTACTGTGTGTGTGTATATATATATATATATATATATATATATATATATATATATATATATATATATATATATATATGTGTGTGTGTGTGTGTGTGTGTGTGTGTGTGTGTGTGTTTGTGTAATATTAATATATAGTAATATGTATAGAAAATATTAATTAATCAGTTTTAACTTGTCTTGGCCTTCAATAAAACCAAAATTTAGGTAGGCTTTGTCATACTGTCTAATCTTTTTCTTCGCCTCTGAAGAATCACTGCATTTACGTTTGTCTGCCATTTTTGTTTTGATTTTGCCTTTACGATACGTTGACAAGCAGATTGCGCGAGTGAGCAAAATTTAAATAATTATTTAAAGGTATTTATTTTAATTATTTTCACTATTATGTTGGAATTTTAAGCATGTGTTTAGATTATTTTTTATTTTTTTGGGCTGCTCGATTTTGGGAAAAATCATAATCCCGATTATTTTGGTCATAATTGTAATCACGATTATTCAAAACCATTGCCAGTTAAGGTCAAAATTATTAGCGCTCCTGAGATTTTTTTTTTTTTTTTATAAATATTTCCCAAATTATGTTTAACAGAACAAGGAATTTTAACAGTATTTCCTATAATATTTTTTCTTCTATTTGTTTTATTTTAGCTAGAATAAAGACAGGTTTAAATATTTTGAAACCAATTTAAGGTCAATATTATTAGCCACCTTAAGCAATATATATTTTTGATTGTCTGCAGAATAAACTACCGTTATAATGACTTGCCTTATTACTCTAATTAAGCCTTTGAACTGCACTTTAATCTGAATGCTTGTATTTTGAAAAATATCTAGTAAAATATTATGTGCTGTCATTATAGCAAAGACAAAAAGAAATCAGTAATTAGAAATGAGATATCAAAACTATTATGTTCAGAAATAAGTTATTAAATTTTCTTTCCATGAAACAGAAATTGGGCAGGAAAAGGTTTGCTAATATTCAAGAGGGCTTATAATTCTGACTTCAAGTGTATACACACAGTTATTTTCCACCCTGCAAAGGAAAGAGAAATAAATACAATAGAATAAAAATATGAAACAAACTGTGCTTTAAGCATCTTCACTGTAAGAAAAACACTTTAGCTACAGCAGTCCTTCAGTCAAGAGCAGCGAGGGTTTTCTCGTTATGTTTGTTTAATAATGATAAAAACAGGGGGCAGAAGGATTATAGCGCGCTGTATCTATGTCTAATGGTTTCTCTTTCACGTCTTTTGATCCTCAACTCGTTTGTTTATTATACAAATGAGGGTTAATGTAAATAATCACTAAACACCGCGTTTTGACACCTATTTGACCATTAAAGCGCTCACGTTAAGATGTCTTTAGATATCTGCGCTCCTCTGCTCGTCTCCGTGTGTGAATGAGAGTGAATGCTGAGCGGCCACATGCTTCTTACTGCGTGATCGTGCTGCACACACACATAAGCTCTTTCGCGCTTTTAAGATCAACACGTGTACAACTGTGGCGAAATATGATGCAATAATCATTTATCTCGATTAATGCTTTTTATAATCGTTTGAAACCGAAATCTAAATCGGATTTTCGATTAATTGCAAAGCCCTATATAATAGTGGAGCATTTTTATGCCTTTTTCTACCTCAATACTTATCCTCTCCCGCGCCCCCCCTGTGAACTCTGGCGCCCCCCTTAGGGGGGCGCGGACCCCAGGTTGGGAACCACTGATATACAGTACAGATACTTAATAAGTAAACTACTATAAATGAAAAGCATTAACACGTGCAATGTTTTTTTGTTTTTTGTTTTCACAAGCTTTGGAGTCGTAATGTAAATTCTGCTTTTAAATAATAGGTCAATAGCTGTCGTCATGAGACACGGGTGTGTTCAAAATGACATCAATGTTTTTAAAGTGCACTGCGAAGGGAACGCAATGGTAAACATGAAGATCGCTAAAACTGAACTTTAAAAATGCTTTAAAAAGCAAATTACACCTGGGAGTGATGACCTTAATGTTTTTTTAAACAATCATTCCAAGTTTCAATGATAGAATGCTCTTAATGAATAGGGTATAGCTGGGAATAGCACACAGCCAGGATCTATGTTTCTAACTACAGCTCCAGAGGTGTAGTTGCAAGCATACAAGTTTGCGGCGCAGTTTCAATGAACTAAGTTTGTAAACTTGCGACCTTAGTTGGTTATCGATGATTTTTGGAAACCCACCCTAAGTCGGTCTCTTTAGTCATCTGACCAGAGGTTGTTATGTATCGCTAAGTCGAGGCTGAAAGGCAGAGTTGACTGTGGCTTCGCAGTAGCTGGTCCTAGATTGTGGAATGCTCTGCCCCTCTGTACAAGATCTGTTTCATCTCATGAAAACGTACCTCTTTAATTTAGCATTTTATCAATAAAAATAGTCTGTTCTAGCTATAATTTTATATTTTAATGCACACACACATTTAATTTCCTACTATTTCTGGACTCCCTTTAGTTTCCCAAAGGAGGTTTGCATTATTATTCATCATTTCTCTGAACACTCTCGCAGTTCATCCATTACACCCTTGATTTTGACTTAATGGAAAATTTGACATGTTTAATCACGAGCTGAGCTGAAATATAGTTTCTGAGAGCTTCAGCAAATAATGGAGACGGCAGTTTCCTAAAGCAACATTTTCCCAGAGCAACACATGAAAGGTCACGCAGGAAATCCCATCTCTTCTCCTGGGTTTATTAACACCACTAGGGTCTGGTTGTGCACAGAACAGAACATCCAGACTACACACGATGAGACAAAATTCTAGCGACAAGCAATTTGTCTGTCTGCGTTGATCAGTCACTATAGAAGTTGTGTTACTATAGTACTGTAGAATTGCACACAACAGATCAGTTACTTTAGTTGTTGTGTTACCATAGCAACTATAGAATCGCCACAACAGATCAATCACTATAGCTGTTGTGTTACCATATCAACTGTAAACCGCCACAACAGATGAGTGACTGTAGCTATTGTGTTACCATAGCAACTTTAGAATCACCACAACAGATCAATCGCTATAGTTGTTGTGTTACTATAGCAACTGTTGAACCGCCACAACAGATGAGTAACTGTAGCTGTTGTATTACCATAGCAACTGTAGAATTGCCACAAAGAATCTATTACTGTAGTTGTTGTGTTACCATAGCAACTGTAGAATTGCCACAAAAGATCAATCATGACAATTGTTGTGTTACCATAGCAACTATAAAATCGCCACAAAAGATCAATCACAATAGTTGTTGTTAACATAGCAACTGTAGAATCCCCACAACAGATCAGTCGTGATAATTGTTTTGTTACCATAGCAACTGTAGAATCACAAAAGTTTGTTTCTCTGACTATGTATTATTACATCATTTCATTTTGTATGTTACGCTGAATGATGATTATTTCACTCATATTTTGACATTTTAGTATCTCAAATGTTATTTGAAACCTTTAAAACAGACACTTTTCTTGCATTTATATATGTGTATATACAGTAATATCCACAAGGAAAGCTCTCTTCATCTGTTATTCACTTTTTCAAGCTGTTACAGTTAATTATATCTTAAAACAGATGAAAACTCTAAATTAAAATACTGAGAGCACAAGGAATATGCAAACACCTGAAATCAACGGCACACTTGTACACAAGTTTATTAATTAAAAAATTATGTGAGTTAAGAAACAAAAATAAAACTAGAAAATCTTGAAAAAACACCTAAGTTAAATAAAAAACAACACAAAAAAAATTTGATATAAAGAAAAAAATAAATTGTCTCCTCCAGAACGATCATAGCAAAAATGAGCATATTTCAATACATATTTGAATGGATGTTTTTAATGCCAGCAGTAACTAAATTTCCCAAAAGAAAATACTCCAGCGTGAAACAAATGCCAAAAGATAAAATAAAATATTCTCATTTCTATACAGGACACACTGCATTTTAACCTTTAGATTTCTTTCCCTCTCTTATTTGGTTGCAAACCCCCAACGTAAATAAAATACCAATTAAATACACATTAATCCTACAGCAAGCACAAAGCAAGCACCGCAGGCTCATTTATTAAAGTCACCGATGGATATCAGACCTCATAAATTCATTAAGCTCCTAAAACTAGACTGGAGAAGCTGGCTCTGTTTACTAAATTAGGATGACTAGAATTACTGGTTCACTTGGGGTTTGGGTATAGACCTCAGTGGGTTTTCTCAGACAGAGAAACAGACAAACCAAACTTCACCTGAAGATTAAATAGAGAAGTGTTGTTGTTTTTTTAATAAATAATATTTATAAATGTGGGTGGCATGATGGCTCAGTGGTTAGCACTGTTGCCTCACAGCAAGAAGTTTGCTGGTTCGAGTCCTGGCTGGGTCAGTTGGCATTTTTGTGTGGAGTTTGCATGTTCTCCTCGAGTTGCCGTGGGTTTCCTCCGGGTGCTTCAGTTTCCCTGTGTGTGTGTGTGTGTGTGTGTGTGTGTGTGTGTGTGTGTGTGTGAATGAGTGTGTATGGGTGTTTCCCAGTACTGGGTTGCACCTGGAAGGGCATCTGTTGTGTAAAACATATGCTGGATAAGTAGGTGGTTCATTCCATGGTGGTGGCACCTGATAAATAAAGCCGAAGGAAAATTAAATTAAATTAAATATGTTTTGTATTTGATCATGCAATCATCCTTTTTTATTGTAAAAAAAAAAAAAAACATTAAAAGAATTTAAATGTACACAAATTTATAATATTTTATTACATTTTTATATTTTTGATTTGGATAACTTTCTGATTTTAAAAAGTGATTAATTCTGCAATGGTTTGTGATAAGGTTTAAATCAGGGGTGCCCAAACTCGGTCCTGGAGGGCCGGTGTCCTGCATAGTTTCTGTAATTTAAAAACGTTATTTTACGGTAAATTTCTGTCATTTAATATCTGTTATTTTAAAATAAATTTCTGTAATTTAATATCCGTTATTTTACAGTAAATTTCTGTAATTTAATATCTGTTATTTTAAAGGTAAATTTTTGTAATTTAATATCTGTTATTTCACGGTAAATTTCTGTAACTTAATATCTGTTTATTATGGTAAATTTCTGTAATTTAATATCTGATTTTTACTGTAAATTTCTGTAATTTAATATCCGTTATTTTACGGTAAATTTCTGTAATGTAATATCTGTTTTTTTTTACAGTAAATTTCTGTAATTTAATATCCGTTATTTTACGGTAAATTTCTGTAATGTAATATCTGTTTTTTTTTACAGTAAATTTCTGTAATTTAATATCTGTTATTTTATGGTAAATTTCTGTAATCTAATATCTGTTATTTTACAGTAAATTTCTGTAATTTAATATCTGTTTTTTTTTTACAGTAAATTTCTGTAATTTATTATCCGTTATTTTATGGTAAATTTCTGTAATTGAATATCTGTTTTTTTACGTTAAATTTCTGTAATTTAATATCTGTTATTTTACTGTAAATTTCTGTAATTTAATATCTGTTATTTTATGGTAAATTTCTGTAATGTAATATCTGTTATTTTTACAGTAAATTTCTGTAATTTAATATCTGTTATTTTATGGTAAATTTCTGTAATCTAATATCTGTTATTTTACGGTAAATTTCTGTAATTTAATATCTGTTATTTAACGGTAAATTTCTGTAATTTAATACCTGTTTTTTTTTACGGTAAATTTCTGTAATTTATTATTCGTTATTTTACGGTAAATTTCTTTAATTTAATATCTGTTTTTTTTTTACGGTAACTTTCTGTAATTATAAAATCTGTTATTTTACAGTAAATTTCTGTAATCTAATATATGTTATTTTATGTTAAATTTCTGTAATCTAATATCGGTTATTTTAAGGTAAATTTATGTAATTTAATATCTGTTATTTTTTGGTAAATTTCTGTAATTTAATATCCGTTATTTTACAGTAAATTTCTGTAATCTAATATCTGTTATTTTACGGTAAATTTCTATAAATTAATATCTGTTATTTTAGGGTAAATTTCTGTAATTTAATATCCATTATTTTACAGTAAATTTCTGTAATTTAATGGACGTTATTTTGCTTCTTCTTTTTTCCGACACCACAGTTGCCGGAAATAAACCATCAGGTGCAGGTGTGTTTAAATGAGGTTGGAACTAAAGTATGCAGGACACCGGCACCCCAGGACCGAGTTTGGACACCCCTGGTTTACCCCTGACTGTTTTAAGAAGCAAACAATTAAAAACGTGCTAAAATAAAATATACTCCCTACTTGGGAACAGCACTTATTTAAAAAAATATTTTGTCTTCAAACTTTACATTATTAGTTGTTATTTTTCTCAAAATATTTGTTATAAAAATTTAAATATACTACTAATAATAATAAAATAATAATATTTATTAATTTTTTTTTCGGCTTAGTCCCTTTATTATTCTCGGGTCACCACACCGGAATGAACCACCACCTTATGCAGCATATGTTTTATGCAGCGGGTGCCCTTCCAGCTGCAACCCATCACTGGAAAACACACATTCACTAAGGACAATTTAGCCGACTCAACGCCCTAACCCATGCCAACACGGGGAGAACATGCAAACTCCACACAGAAAGGCCAACTGAACCAGCCGAGGCTTGAACCAGCGACCTTCTTGCTGTAAGGCAAACGTGCTGCCCACTGCGCCACAATAAAAACAAGTTTCAGTCCCTTATAAAAAAAAAATATGAGTGTGTAGTAAGTCGTCCAGATCAAAACAAACCAAATGCATTATGAGGTTTTAAAAGGTATTATGAAACATCAAGGTAAATATTATATTCATATAATATTATATATATATATTTTTTTCTCCCTTTCACCCTAAAAAAGTGCCTCATATATACTTTTCATTCTCCTCATGATCTCAACGTGATATTAAATGTGACTCTTTAACTTCTCCCTGTAGTGCTCATATAAATGTGTACGAGCTGTAAAACAGGAAGGAAGAGCTTTTCAGCCCGTCAAGTGAATATTCACCCGCTTGTTTCTTTTGGCTCCGTCCACCAGCAAAACAAACTCTGATACAGAGGAAGTCACCCCTAAAATAGCCGATCCTGCTCGGCTCTTCAGACGTGCTGTGTGGCCGAGTGAAAGAAACCCTGTGGATTAACCTCCGCGTTTCACTGCACACACCAACACCACAACTCAACAATGGCTATTTCAAAGAGCCAGAGATCCAGCGTCAGCTTTTAAATCTAAAGTGCTGCTTATCCAGAAACACGAGCTTGGAAAACGAGGAGTGTGAAGATCTATGACTTTTTTATCTATGGCCAAGACGTTGAGTCACTACACACGTGACACCATTAGAGATATACAGTCCTGCAGCTTTAACCACAGTCAGTCTGAGCTCTCTGGCAGAAGACTTATGTAACCATTAGGTCGAGGGATGTACAGTAGTTCACACACACATCAGATGCCATTTTCTCACTATATTTTCAAGAATATTCTATAAAATATTTCCCGATAAGACACCATCTAAAATGTCCTTCTGTGTAACAAGTTAATCAAAAACATATTATTAATGATAATATTAATTCTAGTACTAAAAAAAATAAAATTATATATATATATATATACATAAGGCTGGGTGATATTGCTGTTCGATATCAATAATTATTGATTTTTTTTAACAATGCATTTAGGATTATTACTATATTTTAACCGCTTCATTTTAATTTACCAACATTACTGAGGCAAACAGTTTTAATAGTCAAAAACTAAAATATTTAAACAAAATATCTGATCTTTTTATAATAAAATAAACAAGTGTTAAAGTGCCTTTTAAACTTGACAAATAAAATATTACTAAGGTTGTCCGATGGAAAAGATAGATTAACATCTGTAAGGTGTCAATGATAATGATCCAGTAAACCTTAAACTCTGTCAACAAAACAAATTATTATAATCAAATTTGAGCTTTTAAGTAAAGAAACCATCCATCATTACTCAAATACATACTGAACATTACAAATAGTGAAGTTGGATGACTATATAACCCCTAAGCTAAAAGCTCTTTCAGATGGGAAGCTAGTGTCTGGGATGCACAAGAAAAGAAACCAAAAAGCCACTCTGGCAACATCCTTACATCCTTGTTTATGTACAATCTCCTCACTGCTCCTATATGGCACTCATTTTCAAACACACACACACACACACACACACACAAACACAAACACAAACACACACACACACACACACACACACACACACACACACACACACACACACACACACACACACACACACACACAAACACACACACACACACACACACACAAACACAAACACAAACACAAACAAACACACACACACACACACACAAATATATTAATAGTAATAATTATAAAATATAAAAAATAATATAATTATATTTAATTATTTATTTATTTATATGTAATACAAACTGATACTAAAATCAAAACTTATACGAAACTTTTTTTTGCATAGATGTTAAATATAGAAATTATTTCTCTCTCTCTCTCTCTCTCTCTCTCTCTCTCTCTATATATATATATATATATATATATATATATATATATATATATATATATATATATATATATACATATATACACACACACACACACACACACACACACACACACACACACACACACACACACATTTTCTTTTCAAATATATACATGCAAAACAATTAATTAAATAGTATAGATTAATAAAATAGAATACAATATAAAGACAAAAGAATTAGTGAATAAAAGTGTTTAAAAATGTACTGAAAAAAACTTCTCTTTATTAAAGTGGACTTTGGACATTTGGAAAAACTAATAATAATTAATTTAACAGAAGGGTTAATCATTTGTCTCCAACTATATATATATATATATATATATATATATATATATATATATATATATATATATATATATATATATATATATATATAGAGAGAGAGAGAGAGAGAGAGAGAGAGAGAGAGAGAGAGAGAGAGAGAGAGAGGGAGAGAGAGAGAGAGAGAGAGAGAGAGAGAGATAGTTTTTGTATATATTTGAATGCATGTGCATTAGAATAAGTATGTTATTTTATTTACATAAATTAAAGTAATGTACAGTAAAATGCCTTTATAACATGTCAGATGCCAACCAACACCAAAATGGAATGTCCTGTTTTTTTACTCATAAAAATAAAAATATGTATCATACTAATGTACTTAAGTGCAATATTATATTCAATTCAGTTCATGTTTATTTCTATAGCGCTTTTACAATGTAGATTGTGTCAAAGCAGCTGAAGACAGAAGCTCTAGAAGTTCAGGAGTTGGAAGTTCAGTTTAGCTCAGTTCAGTGTGGTTTTATTTTCACTGCTGAGTCCAAACACTGAAGAGCAAATCCAACCATGGGAAGCTCCACAAGTCCCAATTATATTTTGAAATATCAATGAAAACAAATGTCTTGAGTTTTCAGCATTGTTAATTTCAAAAATGTTGGAAACAACGCTGTGGAAACATGTTTTTTTTTTTTTTCAAGATGCTTTGAAAAGTTCAACTATATTAAATAAACATATTTGGTAACATTAGAAATCTCCTTACTGTCTCCTTTGACCAATAAATTCACCAGTGCCAAATAAAAGTATCAATTTCTTTAAAAAAAACAAAAAGATCCCAGTTAATATTAAAAAAAGAAATGCCAGGACATTGTGTTCCACAGCAATAAAACAAGTAATTTGGGATTGAAGCAACATGCAATTGTGCAAATGATGAACAATCACTTGAAACTGCGATTAGATATCTACACCCTGGATTCCCCCTTTCTCTCATAAAAGCATCTCTTCATAAAGCAGCTGATAGTTTAAGCGTCAGAGATTAGCTCTCCGTTTCCTGAAACAAACGATAAAAGATCACAGCACATCCACACCAGCCGTGCCTGTTCCTGGATAATCCCTGGACAAACAGAAGCCACCTTTGACTGGACAAGAATGTTATCGGGATTCACTCTTTCCAGAATTCCAGAGCGAGCGAGCGAAAGCGGACCCCACACAGACCCCTGCGCACCTCCAGCTCAATCTGCAGTCTTTCATCAGACCGAGACTCGCTTGATGAAGACGGATGAACACCAGCACACCACACTTCATCTTCTGGCCTGTCAAATATGGTAACTGCATCCTCATGTTCCTGCACAATTAGCCTGAATTACTGCTCATTCAGCTAAAACAAGCTCAATACTGGAGTCCACATCTAAACACTGATGTGCTGTTGAACCACACTACAGTAGTATAGAATTTAATCTGTTGTGGTGATTATATAGTTGCTATGGTAACACAACAACTGTAGTGGTTGATCTGTTGTGGTGATTTTACGGTTGCTAGGGTAACACAACAACGGTAGTGATTGATCAGTTGTGGTGATTCTATAGTTGCTATGGTAACACAACAACTGTAGCGATTGATCTGTTGTGGTAATTTTACAGTTGCTAGGGTAACCCAAGAACTGTAGCGATTGATCTGTTGTGGTGATACTATAGTTGCTAGGGTAACACAAAAACTGTAGCGATTGATCTGTTGTGGTGATTCTATAGTTGTTAGGGTAACACAACAACTGTAGCGATTGATCTGTTGTGGTTATTCTATAGTTGCTATGGTAACACAACAACTGTAGCGATTGATCTGTTGTGGTGATACTATAGTTGCTAGGGTAACACAACAACTGTAGCGATTGATCTGTTGTGGTGATTCTATAGTTGCTATGGTAACACAACTGTAGCGATTGATCTGTTGTGGTGATTCCATAGTTGCTGTGGTAACACAACAACTGTAGTGATAGATCTGTTGTGGTGATTCTATAGTTGCTAGGGTAACACAACAACTGTGGTGATTGATCTGTTGTGGTGATTCTATTGTTGTTATTTCAACACAACACCTATCGTGATTCATCAGTTGTGGCAATCCTATAGTTGCTATGGTGACACAACAACTATAGTGATTGATCTGTTACAGCGATTCTACAGTTGCTATGGAAACACTAACACTATGGTAATCAATCTGTTGTGGGAATTCTACAGTTGCTATGGTAACATAATTATAGTGAATGGTCTGTTGTGGTGATTCTATAGTTACTATGGTAACAACAACATTAGTAATTGATCTGTTGTGGTGATTCTATAGTTGCTTAGGTTAACAAAACCACTACAGTGATTGATCTGTTGTGGCGATTGTATAGTTGCTATGGTAACACAATAACTAGAGTAACTGATCTGATGTGGCTATTCTATTGTTGCTATGGCAACACAACAACCATAATGATTGATCTGTTGTGGCAATTCTATTGTTTCTATGGTAACACTAACACTAATATTTGACCTCTAATGGCGATTCTATAGTTGCTATGGTAACAGCAACTATAGTGATTGTTCTGTTGTGGTAATTCTTTAGTTGTTGTAGTTGTTGAGAGAGTGTCAGACACTCAGCTTGAGCATCTGAACAGAACTCATAAATATTAATGTGCCTTCCAAATAGGGTCAAAACCAACCAAATCCTATAGGGCTAACTCCTGGGACTCTAAATGGTCCTGTAAAACTGTTTCTGGAGAATTTGAGTGCATACCTAAGCCACATACTCACTATGTAGATATCAGAGAATGATTTAATATACTGCCCTAATGCAATCTAAAGCACCTTTAAGTGTTTCACACAACTTTTCAATGGTTTTTAAATTTAAACAGGTTTAAGGTTGAATGATTCAGTTATTTATTTAGTCACATTTAAAGTTTTTAACAAGCCAGATCTTCCCACTCATGATTTATTAACGGTGTCTAATCGAAGCTGAAGTGTTTCTAAGGAGGAAGAGTGGCATTACTAGTGTTTTCAGATGTGCACACACACTCCTCAGTCTGTATTTGATGATAAGCCAGTTACTCAGCGGTGCAGAATTCAGACAGCATGCGCTGCCAGACTGCATTTCATGAACTCTGACATCCTGAACTGTAGTACGTCTTTTGACAGCATGCGCGTCCTGGTTTAAAAAAAAAAAAAAAAAAGGCTTTTATTTTCCTTGCTTGTTTTTTAACCATTGCACCATAATATTATTTCAGCCGACTGGGTCTAACAGAGCCAAGCAGATCACACGAGCGTCTGCAAATACTAATCTGTAGCTGCTTTACATCCGTCAGTGTAATTGAGCTGGACGGAGAATGAAGAGGAGAATGGAAAAAGGCGGAGAAAAGCACGTGGGATTTAATCGCTTTGGAAGAAGAAAAGCGTTTGATCATTGAGTGTGCTGTTCATGACTTAAGCTTGAAAGACATCATGCTTGATAATTATATGCTTTTTAAAAAGGAAACTGCAACCTGCTTTATTACTGCAAAAGTCATCGTTATGTCAACTCAACCAGAAACAACCATGCATAAAACTAGTTACAGTAACAAACCAGTCCAAGTTAGTAACATACACAAACATTTACACTGCTTTTCTTACTAAGAGTTGTCTTGTTTTCTGTCCAACTATCTAAAAGTTCTTAAATTAATAAGCATTTTCTAAACAAGAAAAAATAGATTTGGTATTTAGTGTGTTTTGGGGTTTATTTACAGTTGTGAATTGCATTATGGGATGTTGATCTCTGCTCTGTTGACTTCACCAAAGAGCTTAGAATGACCAAGAGGCGACACTCAGAACGTTCCATTGCAACAGCAGCGCCCAGCAACAGCCCCGGATTCCGCCATTTTTTAGTGAAAGTGATCGGCCGTCCATTGGATCTCATTACTTTCGCGATGGCAAGCAGCTGCTGTGTTTTTTATTTATTTATTTAAAAAGCGCATTAAAGCTGAGATACAACCTGAAAGACGACAATACAACACTTACTATCACAAACATCAGCACTTTTAATAGTTTATTTTACAGACTTATAATATGCTGCTGTTCTGTTGGAGTTTTCATTCCAAAATGGCTGCCGGGCCCTCTAGTGGCTGTTTCCCAAATTACACTAGAGTGTCGCCTCTAGGTCATTCTAAGCTCTTTGACTATACTAGCCAGCAGTGGTGACTGTAACTAATTACAAACACTCAAATGACTGTAATTGAGTAGTTTTTCTCAGAAATTGTAAAATTGAAACCTAAAATCAACCAAATATTATGTGTGGATGCTGCCACTATGATGTCTATCAGACGTTGGATTTTGGTTGCCATACCTGACGAATAAATATCAGTATTTGACGTCAATATGACGTTGGTTTAAGATGTTGGCTCAACGTTGGATTTTAGTCACTTTCTAACAACCTAAAATCAACCAAATATCAACATCATTTGACGTCTAAATACCGTTGTCTTTCAATGCTGGCTAGACATTGAATTTTGGTCACCTGACATCACAACCTAAATCTAACCTAATATTAATGTCTTATGACGTTGTGTACCTGCTGGGCAATAATTAAAGAATCACTACAAAGTCTTACGTTTACACACACATCCACAAGTTACATGTAAATGCATCAACTTTTAACAGCTTAATACTCACTACTCATGAGTACTTTTAAAAGGGCTACTTTTTACTCCTAATTTGGTTAACATTTACAACAGGTACTTTTACTCTACTCACACTACATTTTTAGGCAAGTAATGGTACTTTTACTTGAGTATGCTTTTTCAGTACTCTTTCCACCAATGGTTTTGGGGTTTATTTACAGTTGTGAATTGCACTATGGGATGTTGATCTCTGCTCTGTTGACTTTACTAGAGACTTTACTCGTTATTTTTCTTATCTATAGGGATTGGCTGAGTTGTCTTTTGATTCCTGTCCAATCAAATCGCGCATAGAAGTATCATAATGAACTACCTCAAGACATGGGCGATTTATAATTGCAGCAAAATGTCAAAGAAGACGTCCAAAATCTTTACACACATTGACCCAGAGACGGTTTAGATGCAAGTCACTGATGAGAAGATGACGGATGTTTACTGTATGGTGACCGAAATGGCTTTAAACACCCAGCAGGCACAGGACGTCAACCAACCCAATCTCATTCTGAAAACGTAGCCCCACGGACGTTTCTGGAGACCACGATTTACGTGGCCGGAGGTAAGTATGGCTGCATTTCGTTTTTCGAGCGGACACTACGGGGCGGTGTGACGCCACTCTTCGTCTTCGCGCTCGCCGGCTGACGGCTCACCTCCGTGTGGAGGGCTTTCCCGCCGCAACCAGTTTGTCCGCTTAGCTCGTAGTGTAGTTGTTGGCGGAGAGGAGGCCCGGAGGAGGAGGAGGAGGAGCCGGCCACGGCGATGACCGGGTTTGAGTCTGGGGAAGAGCGGTTCCAGAAATCAGGTAAGATGAAAAACAAAATCCAAAAAATAAAAGCGAACGAGTTCATGACGGGGCGAGAATGCACTGAAATCCAAAAATTCTGTCAAAAACGCACAAGGGCTTTTGTTTTTCTTTTCTGGACAGCTTTTGTAAATCGTAGCTTGGGTTAAGGGAAGGAGGAGGAGGAGGATGGCTGGGTTGGCTGATTGGCCGGCCGCCCAGTCGGTTGTTCAGTCAGTCAGTCAGTCAGTCCGACAGACAGTTGCTCAACAGCGGCCTCCGGCGGCTTTTCACGCGAGAACAGCGCGGGCGCGAACAGCCCGTATTTCGCGGTCTCCAGAAACGTCCACGGGGCTACGTTTCCACAATTAGCCTGGGTTGACGTCAACATGACGTCAGATTGACATTGTATCCTAACATCATGAGGACATTGCATTTTGTTTGGAAATGAAAATAGGGTTCACGTCAGAACTCAACAACAATGTCCAACCTAAAATCAACCAAATATTAACGTCTAATGATGTTACAGCTTGACATTATGTGGACGTTACCACTATGAGGTCTATCAGACGTTGTATTTTGATTGCCATTCCTGACGAATAAATATCAGTATTTGACATCAATAGGACGTTGGGTTAAGATGTTGGCTCGATGCTGGATTTTAGTCACTTTCTAACAACCTAAAATCAACCAAATATCAACATCATTTGACGTCATTATTGGACATCTAAATAACGTTGTCCTTAGACGCTGGCTAGACATTGAATTTTGGTCACCTGACATCACAACCTAAATCTAACCAAATATTGACGACTTATGATGTTATGTGCGGTCTTGGCAATCACTAAATGCACTACAGAATGTTACGTTTACACACATCTACAAAATGTAGATGTACATGTAAACACATCAGCTTTTTATAGTGTAATACTCACTACTCCTGAGTACTATTGAAAGGGCTACTTTTTACTCATACTTTGAGTAATACCTACAACCGATACTTTTACTCCACTTACACTACATTTTTAGGCAAGTGATGGTACTTTTACAGTATTAATGGTAATAATGGTACCATTAAAGTATGACTTTTCCGTACTCTTTCCACCACTGCTAGCCAGTTTAACAAAGTGACTTTTAGTGACATTTCAGTAGCTTGAAGTAATATAATGTATAAGAAATCATTTATAAAGAAATAAGTGTGTAAAATATCAGATGTGCTGCAGTTTATTACAATGTTTTTCTGTAGCGTAATATACAACAACCCAGACGATATAGCACTGCAGAACTATTAAAAAGTCACTTTTTCAAACTATTCACAGTTAAAAGTTGTTGGCCGATATCTCAAGCTCCCATAAAACAAGTCAAAAGCAAAAAATAAATAGGGAAAAAATAAAAACATGAACCATAAATGTAGAGTGTAGAAGCACAGATCCTCCTTTAAAGAGCTCCCGAGGGTCTGTCGGACTTCCTGTCATTAAATAGACAGCAAAAGCCCACGACCATCATCCCGATGTGTGCAGTCCACCTGAACATCTGCAAAACCCCGCCAGACGCTGCTGGAGCGAAAACCTCCTGAACAGAGCCGTCCGTGTTGACGTAAATCAGCTTTCTGACAGCTAAAGTGCTCGACGTAATGCTTTTAATGCCACGGCTCTGTTATTATAAAGCTCCGACTCTGAAAATAAAGAGTTACAATCTTATTTCTAGCCCTATTGGTTTTATTTTAAGTATACAGTACTGTGCAGGATCAGATTGTGTGAGATTATTGTAGTTGTTTTAAAGATTATTCATCTTTTTTTTAACTGCAAATGTTGGTTAATTGCAATCACACTGCCAAAAACGCTTCTCTTCCCAACAGTTTTTGTCTTGTTTCTAGTCCAAAGATCTAAATATTCTTACATTAAGAAGCATTTAATAGCCAAGCAAAAAAATAAACTACTTTAGTAATTAATATTAAGTGATTTGTGTTTAAAACAAGGAGTTTTTCCTTTGTATTTAGCTTGTTTTGAGGAAAACTCACCAAATTTTGACTTAATATGTCCAAAAACAAGACAATATTGTTTGCTTGTCTAGAAAATGCTTCTTGATTTCATTTTAATGTAACAAAAACTAAAGTTTAACCCATAAAAAGCATTTATTTTAACAAAAAAAAAAACTAAATTTAAGACTAGCTTTATATTTTTAATACTTTTATTTACCTTAATAGCTTGCTTTAAGTTTATCCATTAAAAATGCTCAGTCAAATTCATATATATTTGTCCTTTAGTGACAAAATATTCACTGCTAAATCTCCTTTTCTTGTCAAGAGTTACATATTTAAAGCCAAATAATCATATTGATCTTGTTTTGAGTGTAAAATACTATGCAGGATCAGACTGTGTAAGACTATTGTGTCTGATTTAACTTTATTTATCAGTTTTTCTTAGTTGGTAAAGCTTTTAATAGCTGCAAATATAGCAGAGACATAATTTTCAGACCAGCGTTGAAGGTTTCAGTCTTTATTTTAGCTGTATATTAGCTTGTTTTAAGATTGCTCATTAAAATGTTCAATTAAACTTACTTGTCCTTAAGAGACAAAATAAATAAATAAATTATATATATATATATATATATATATATATATATATATATATATATATATATATATATATATATATATATATATATATATATATATATATATATATATTCACTGCTAAATCTTTTCTTGTCAAGAGTTAAATTTTATTTAAAGCCAAATAATCATATTGATCTTCACTTAAGTATAAAATACTATGCAGAATCAGATTGTGTACATCTATTGTGTCTGATTTATGATTATTTATCTTTATTTCTTGGTTGATTAAGCTTAAAGTTAGGCATTTCAAGTGCAAATGTAAAAGAGACATAATTTTCAGACCAGCGTTGTAGTTTTAAGTCTTCATTATAGCTGTATTTTAGCTTGTTTTAAGTTTGCCTAATTAAAAAAAAAATGCTCAATCAAACATATATACTTGTCCTTCAGTCAAAAAACAGACTGTTATGTTATGTTGAATTAGGCTTCAGTATATTTTAAGAAGCAACAAATAATATATTTTTGCATTGTACCTACTAATGAATGAACTATATTCATTTTCATGGACAATATGCATGTGTATGTGATCTTGATTTAACTCTAGTTCTCAATCTAATGTCAAGTTTAAATGCTTTGGCTCATTTTAAAACAGAATATATAATGATTTTTGTCTTGTTTCTAGTCCAAATATCTAAAAATCCTTAAATCTAAAAGCATTTCGAGATGAGCTACACATATTGTGTTGTTTTCAAAAAATAAAATGCCAAAATTAAGGGAGTTTTTCATTAAAACAAGCTAACTAATCTGCCAATTAGGTAAGCAAACTAATCTAGTTTTTCCCTTTGCCATGAGATTATTTTGCTTATGCCATTGGCAGATTAATTTTCTTGTTTCAAGGATAAGGGATCCAGATTTTTCCAGGATAAAGCCTAGGTAAGTTTTCATATTTCAAGAAATTGTACCAAGTATAACTATCTTACTGCACCAGCAGATATTCTGACTTGTTTCTAGCCTGTGTCTAAACCTAGCCTGTTTCTAGCCTCATTGCAAAACTCAGAATGCAATGACTATAAAACACGTCATAATCCAGCATCTGAACATCAGCCAAGAACGCAGTGCAGGAAAAAAAAACATCTGAGAAGTTTCAGTGTTGTCTAAAAAGTTGTGGACAACAATAAAGCAGCGTCAGGAGAAGCACTGATCCCTGTCGGCATCAGACTCATAAAGCGTCCTGACGTGCACATCCAAGTCAAATATTCACTTTAAAAGCAATCAGGTTACTTCCAAAATCAAAAACCGTCCATTAAAATGAAGTGTTATCACAAACAGCTCCTCTCCAAATCACAAATAACCACACAGTCATTCACCGTCAGACACAACTCATCTTTTGTAACCACTGCGTGTAGTCCTCCATGATGTGACCAATATCAAAAGCAAATCTACACCCTGTTAAGTATGTTAAGTTCACTCACTTTTTTAAGTCAAGTCAACTAATCACTTAAAAAAGTGAGCTAATCTATTGTTTTTAAAGTAAAGGACACTAACTGCATTAAAAACAGGGAGGGGGGTATTCAATTGTTTGAAAAAAGTTGACTAATCTTGCTTTAAAAGCAGCGAGTTTCCTCACCTTTTTAAAGTCAACTAATCAATTAAAATAGTGAGTAAACCCATTGCTTTTATAGTAAAGTCAACTTATTGCATTAAAACATTGGGTTTATTCAATTGTTTTAAATAAAGTCAACTAATCACTTTAAAGGCAACGGGTCTACTCACTTTTTTAAAGTAAAGTCTACTACTTGCTTTAAAAAGTAAGCTAATCTATTGCTTTTAAAGTGAAGTCAACTTATTGGATTGAAAGCTAGGGTTAAAGTTGAAGTCAACAATAATCGCTTTAAAAACAATATAATTTCTGACTTTTTAAGTCAACTTAAAGCAAGTAAACCTGTTACTTTTGAAGTTAAGCAAATTATTTGCATTAAAAACCCCATATTTACTCACTTTTTAAAAATAAAGTCAAGTAATCACTTCAGGTTATCTGAATAGGTTGCTATGTACTTCTAATATCATTTTTGTCCATCAAAATGATACATTATCAAAAACAGCTCCTCTCAGAAGCACAAATAACAAATGATCATCCACAATTAACCATACCTCACCTTTTATAACTGACACTGCATGTCAGTCTTTATGTCAAAAGCAAATCTACACCATTGGCATGCAACGTTTACTCACTTTTTAAATTCAAGTCAACTAATTGCTTAAAAAAGTGAGTAAACCCATTGCTTTCAAAAAAATTAACTAATCTTGCTTTAAAAGCCATGAGTTTACTCACTTTATTAAAGTAAAGTCAACTAATCGCATTAAAGGCAATGGTTTTAGACAGTCAAGTCAGACTGAAGAAGAGCTTACTCACTTTTTTAAACTCAACTAATCACTTTAAAAGCAACAGAAATACTAAAGTCAACAAATCGCTTAAAGTGAGAAAACCCATTGCTTTTAAAAAAAATCAACTAATTTCATTAAACAGTTTATTTACTCATTTTAAAAAGCCAACTAATCTTGCTGTAAAAGCCATGAGTTTACTCACTTTTTAAGGTAAAGTCAACTAATCACTTTAAAGGCAATGGTTTTAGACAGTCAAGTAAGAGTAAAGAAGAGTTTACTCACTTTTTTAACTCAACTAATCACTTTAAAAGCAGCAAAATTACTATTTTTTTAAGTCAAGTCAACTAATTGCTTAAAAAAGTGAGTAAACCCATTGCTTTTTAAAAAAGTCAACTAATCTTGCTGTAAAAGCCATGAGTTTACTCACTTTATTAAAGTCAACTAACCGCTTTAAAGGCAATAGTTTTAGACAGTCAAGTAAGACTGAAGAAGAGTTTACTCACTTTAACTCAACTAATCTCTTTAAAAGCAGCAAAATTACTCAATAAAGTCAACAAATCGCCTAAAGTGTGTAAACCCATTGCTTTAAAAAAAGTCAACTAATTTCATTAAACAGTTTAATTGTTTAAAAAAGTAATCTTGCTTTAAAAGTCATGAGTTCACTCCCTTTTTTAAAGTCAACTAATGCCTTTAAAAGCAACGATTTAGACAGTCAAGTAAGACTGAAGAGTTCCCTCACTTTTTTAACTCAACTAATCACTTTAAAAGCAGCAAAATTACTCACTTTTTAAGTCGTCAACTAATCGCTTAAAAAAAGTGAGTAAACCCATTGCTTTTTTTAAAAAGTCAACTAATCTTGCTTTAAAAGCCATGAGTTTACTCACTTTATTAAGGTAAAGTCACTTCACTTAAGTCACCTAACATCACTTTAAAGGAAACAGAATTACTCAATAGTCAACAAATCGCTTAAAGTGCATAAACCCATTGCTTAAAAAAAGTCAACTAACTTGCATTAAAATAGTTTAATTGTTTTAAAAAGTTAACTAATCTTGCTGTAAGAGCCATGAGTTTACTCACTTTATTAAAGTAAAGTCAACTAATCGCTTTAAAGGCAATGGTTTTAGACAGTCAAAGTCAGACTGAAGAAGAGTTTACTCACTTTTTAAGTCAACTAATCGCTTAAAAAGTGAGTAAACTCATTGCTTTTTTAAAAAAGTCAACTAATCTTGCTATAAAAGCCATGAGTTTACTCAATTGTTCAAAGTAAAGTCAACTAATTACTTTAAAGGCAATGATTTTAGACAATCAAGTCAGATTGAAGAAGAGTTTACTCACTTTTTTAACTCAACTAATCACTTTAAAAGCAGCAAAATTACTCACTTTTTAAGTCAAGTTAACTAATCGCTTAAAAAAGTGAGTAAACCCATTGCTTTAAAAAAATTTATTAATTTAACTAATCTTGCTTTAAAAGCCATGAGTTTACTCACTTTATTAAAGTAAAGTGAACTAATGCATTTAAAAGCAACAATTTAGACAGTCAAGTCAGACTGAAGAAGAGTTTACTCACTTTACTTTTTTAAAAGCATTGGGTGTAAGCAATTTTTAATGGTCAAGTCAGTTAATTGGTTTGACTGAAACAAGTTCTCAATGTTTCCTTTAGGTCAAGTCTACTAATTGCTTTATACACTGAAATACTAGTAAAGATCAGAAGTAGGTTATCTAAATAAATTGCAAGCTGTGTAATTCCAAAATCAAAAACTGTCCATTAAAATGAAGCGTTATCACAAACAGCTCCAC